>NC_042632.1:52472786-52742786 GCF_901001135.1 Rhinatrema bivittatum | reverse complement strand
AAACAAATTAAAAACAATATTACATCAGCTGAAACCATTACTAACAATACAAGACTTCCGCATTGTTTTACAAACATTAATATTTTCAAACAGATTACTCCAACCCCCTATTACTAGGCCTACCATCAGGACTATTAAAACCACTACAGTTATTACAAAATGCCTCAGCTAGACTCCTACTAGGGACAAGGAAATTTGACCACGTCACCCCCTCGCTGATAGCACTGCACTGGTTTCCTGTACAATCAGGAATTCATTATAAAGTATTACATTTTTAATATCAACATTAACCCATGTTTAATAGAAGTGACACTTCAACCATACACCTTGCAGAGAGCCCTAAGATTGTAAAATAAAGGACTTCTAATGGTGCCTCCAACATGGAGCACACCTGACACAAATAAGAGACTGAATGTTTTCCATAGTGGGCCTCAAGTTGAGGAACTCTCTCTCTCTTCCAGAGTCACTACGTCTGATAACAGAAAGAAAGAGTTTCAAACAGGAACTGAAAACATGGCTCTTTAGCAAAGCATTCGATCTAATGTAAAATACCAATATGCCGATAATAACATCCAGTATCTGAACCTTAGATTGTTAGTTGATCGAACAATGTAAAGTCAACATACTGATTATAACAAAGGATAATGAAATGGAAATTTATAGGTTACAATCGATCAGCGCACTCTAGCTAACTTGTACTTGCTGCTGATGTGTTGACCTAGAATATCTATTTTCTGTTGTGATAAACTTGATTATGTATGAATATGATCTAGAATATGTAATTGATGTTGTATTGATCCAGAATGGGAACACTGACTTTGTAAACCGTTGTGATCTTATTTTGGAACCATGGTATATAAAATGCTTAAATAAAATAAATTTTGCAAATTCATGTATGTATGTAGTTTATTTTATTTTTTGCTGCCACATTTGATGATTTTATCTTTTGTATGTTTTATATTGTAGTTTTATTCTACACTGCTTCAGACAACCTTTTGAGGCATAGGAAGGCAGAATATAAATGAATGAAATGCAATAGCCTTTGTTAGCTAGGGACAATTCAAACTTCCTAATAAGTAGAAACTTCAGCAGATATACATTTTTAGTGCTTTTAACTGAAAGTAGAAACCATAATTGTGATTGCTGTGTGTTTTGACCCATTTTATGGCTTTCACCATTGTACTATATATGTGAAGAAACCAGCGGTGGATTCACTATGTCGGACTGGCCCAGGTATTCGCCGCCCACATCACGTGGTCTGCCGAGCACGGCTCTGCCACAGCCACGCACGGCAGACCACGTGACTGGAGCGATTGGCCCACCGGGAGATGCCTGATCCCCCAATAGGCCAATCCGCCCCTGGAGGAAACTAGAACATTGCTATGGTGTTGGTAATCCAGAAATTTCCATTGCCATTACTCTGATGTATGGTTTCATAAAGTGTGAAGAAATGAAAGCTGATGTCCACTGCCAGAATGGTGTGTCGGGGGGGGGGGGGGGGTGTTTGGTTTTTTTTCCACTTTTAGTGAGAGGTTAATGAGATGATTTTAAGAGGTTATGTACCATACACTTACAGAAAAAGCATGAGCCTGCGCCAGTTTTGAAAGACGTCTAGTGCTGTCACTTTAATTGCATCACCATTCTCAAAGGTCAGACCCTAATTTCCTTTGGTAGTCAATCTACTGTCTAGATTACAATTGCATTGTCATGCATGATATAGTGCAATTTAGTTTTTGGTAATGCTCTCAATTATTTTATAGGTAATTTCATTTAAAGAAGCAATATCCACCTTGGTTTGCATTAGCAAAAATAATTGCCAGCATTGTAAGATGGCAAATTGCTAACATGAAATGAGCAGAATGCCAGATTATCCCACAGCCCCCGTACGAGTGTTTCATTTTGAGTCTGAGTCAGTTGAAGACCTTGCAATATTTATTTTGTTTACTTTATTCTCAATGCTGCATGAACTGTTGACTCCACATCTCTGCGAAGGCATTATGAAATATATTGTCACAGGTGTTTGGTTTGGTTTTTTTTTAAACTCTCAGCAGGGACTTCAGCGAGATGTAAAAATCATGTTTTTTGTGTGCGATGGAAAAGATGTTTCATGCTGGATAACCTAGTAAAAAAAAAAGAAAGTCCATACTATAAATTCCAATTTGCAAGTCAAACCTTTTCTGAGAAGCTCCTGCACTAGAAAAACATTTTTCCCTAAATGCTACCTCACTGAAGCTTATCCATTTCTGCTCATATTAGACCTGATTTTACATTGGGTTGTCCATGTGTAAATGCACATTACCTGGGTAAGTGGGCCTTTGAAAATTGCTACAATATCTACCATTGAATTATCCACAGGATTTACTCATCTAAGTGCACTTACATGAGTAAATGGCTGAAAATTGTTATGATAGTATGTTACATTTACACGTGTAACTCCTTTGAAAATTCACCTGGAATAAGTATAACCTACAATCCAGTCATTGCTGTGCCAAAAAACACTTGTCTTAAATCAGGAAAGTGGTTTTTTTTTTTTTTTTTAATAAATCATCAGTCCTGGTTTTATATAGATTTCCTGAGGTTTTTTTTTATTAAACTTATCTTCATATTGTAGGCTTTGTAATTTCTAGGTCATTCATCTAATTTAAGCTTGCACGAGTGTTAAAATAATTTGCTGTTAGTCTTTAATCCAACATGAGCTTGCCTAGTTCATGCATGGGTACAACTTTTTTCAAACAAAGTTGAACCAACAAGAATTTGGAGAAATCAGCAGACTGCTTCCCCCTTTCTCAGGCTAAGCACTGGAAACTATGCGCCCCCTTGATTTCAGAGCAGCAGATGTTTAAGCATCCACAGTTTACTATGGCACGGAATTGTGACTCCTGGTTCTACAGGGCTCCGTTTTATTATCACTGGAAGAACCTTGACACTCTCGTGTACCATCTTTCAGCTGCATTATTGTTGCAGAATACTGATGGACCAATGTTTGGGCCCTTATTCCTATTAAAAATATTGGAATATTTTCAATGATAAATTATATTGGACGTCAAACTGTTTGGAAACTTTGACTAGATTGTAAGCTCTATGGCGCAGGGACCATCTTATGTGTATATGTTCAGTGCTGTGTACATATAGCAATGCTATAAGAAAGAAATATTAGTGGTGGTGGTAGTAATTTTCTAACTGAATTGCTAATCTCTAGCAGAAATCACTTGTTAATTTTTATTAATAGTCCCTGGAATCTTGTAAAATAAAACTAAAAATAAATGCTTGTCATATGACCTGCCTCCATTTCTTTCTGTTACTTTCCAGACCAGCAAAGCTGCTCCGACGTGAAGCCGTGCATATGTGCTGCATAGGCAGGCTGGCTTGGGATTTACCCTTCATATCTGTGTCACCGAATGGGCCAAGACTGATGTTGTAGCATTGGGAGCAGGATCGTGTGTAATTGTAGGGCCATGTATACTTCCTCTTTGGCAGCTGGAGATCTCTGATCCTTACGACCTACTTGATGTGTGGGGCTGCAGCACTCCCACAAGTTCACTGCCTTACTGTAAAAGTATAAAGTTTCCCTTTGCCGTGTGTGTCAAACTGTACAGACTATCCCTGAACTGCTGGAGCAAGGGGAGGCTGCAGCAGTATAAAAGGAGACATGCGTGCTGCCTGACATTGCAGATTTTCAAAGATCACAGCTTTTACTGTCTGCATATAACATTACCAGGAAAATGGAGTATTAAGTTCCAATGCCCTATGTATTTGCTGCAAGTTGTCAATATTATGGTTTGCTCTTTCTGTGGGGGAAGAGCAGAGGAAAACTGGTTGCATTGCTTTTTGGCCTGTGTGTTGCAAAGTGGCTAATTGCATGAAAGGTACATTGTGCATTTTGCTTAGTTTGTGTTGACAGATTCTTAGAAAGAAAGTACAATAATATGATTTAATAAACCCAGAAGAAAATAAATACCACTGCTGTACTGATGAGAAAATGAGACTGTAACCTATAGAAATCTGTTAGAAATTTTTCATTTATTAAAATTTATTAATCGCCTACCACAAGAGGCCTAGGCGATTTACATCATTAACATACATAATAAAAACATAAAGAATAACAAATACAATAACACACAAATTGCATGTTTCACAGAAACAAAAATAGTCAATATCATATGGATAGACTCAATAATCAATCACCCAAAGTATGTATCGAAATCCTCACATCTATAAAGAGTGTTTGTTCTGCTGATAGTGCTCTAGAATATTTTGAATGCACGTTGGAGTAGGTGCTCTTTCAATAACTGTCTGAATTTTTTCACATCATCTAAAGACCTGAGCTCGAATGGAATGAGATTCCATTGTGTTGGCGCAGCAATGGAAAAAGAGGTCTCACGAGTACTATATAAATGTGCTTGTTGAACAGAAGGAACTTGTAACAGATTCAATTGGGAAGATCGTAAACATCTTACTGGTTTATAAATGTGCAAAAGGGCATTTGGCCAGTAAGAGGAATCTGAAGTTAACAACTTAAAGACAACCATAACTATTTTATATGTAATGCGTTGCGATATTGGCAACTAATTCAAACAGATCTGGAGAAATGTGATCACGATGCTTCGAATGAGATACTAGACACGCAGCCGAATTAAATAGTAATTGTAAAGAATGTAATGTCATTTTAGGAAGACCAATAAACAGACTGTTGCAATAATCTAAGTGAGGAAAAATGATAGCACGAATTACAAACAGGAAATCTCGATCTTTATGTGAGGACCCATTCTGGCATTGACCATCCTAGAGCAATTGGCCCTTTGGTCTGCCCAGCTATTCTCATCTACGGTGCTACTACTGATTTAAGTTTATGCATGGCGTTAGGTTTTAAATACAATCCTTTCTTGGCATTTGTTGCATTCCTAGGCTGAGAATATCCTCTACCCCTGTGTGGTGATGGAAGTTTTGTTTTCTTGGCTCTGTTTCAAAAATGACTTACTACTTACAATGAGCTACAGCTGCCTGCAGTGGGATATTTCAGGTGCGTTCCCCATCCCTCCCTGTTTCATAGAATGCACTCTATTCTTTTTGTGCATCAGCCTGATCTGTTTTAATCTTGTGATTCTGAAAACGAATAGCAAAATGAAACTCAGATGCATTTCTGTATTTTTCTAGAGATGTCATCTTACTAAGCAAAAGCAATAACAGGAAAATATAAATCACAGCTGAGTCTATTCTAACATGAGAGTATTTTTATTGGCTCTTGTTGAAAAGGGCACAGTCTCTTCATAGTTTTGCCTGGCTGAGTTCCCTTTTACTAATGGCCCAGTTTTCCCAAAAGAACTGCGCCCACTGTAAAGACATCGTTACACACTCATCTTGCAGATGTGAGTGTATGAAAGGAATTATAAATGATGATACTTTAACTGCATTTTTTTCATAGACATCTTGCACCCCCAGTAAAAGCATCACTTGCCGTTAGCTGCCACAGCTAAAATAATCATGACGGTTGAATCATTTTTCCTTTGTAGGTGCACCTTTCTGCTTTCTCTGAACACAGTGTTGACTGCCTGGACATCAAAGCAGCCCTTGTTCTACACAAAAACAGAGCCCAGTATGGTTGTACAAAGCAGTGACTCTGCTGAGCATGGCATTGTCCCTTGGCAAGGCTATTTACCATGGTGCTAAGGGTAGTGAAGAATAAAAGTCATAACGTCTAGAAAATAGATTTACCCAAATGGTATTGCAATGTCTTCATCTCTATTTTTAAATGTGAGAGATGAACACAAAATCTTATGCCATGCAAGAGTTGACTTTCTTTGTATTCCCCTGTTCTTTGAATCTGAGTCATTGTATTTTACTTAGTTATACAGTTTAAGATATGGTTTTCACTAATAGCCAAGTAGTTTCTGTTGTGAACCTCCTCTATCTTGATATATTCTCAATACACACCGAAAAAAAGATGCATACAGAGGACCTCCAAGTGGCTTAGAAATCTATTCACTAATGCCAGTGTCAGCCTACAAAGTGAAAGAGAAGATGAAGTAGGATGAAAATGTAATATCAAAAAACACAAATTAATATTTTAAGACTTGCACACTGCTCTATATAAAGTGAGCATTTAATCCAAAAAACCCTCCCCCCCCCCCCCCAATAAGTACCTCATGGATGAAATATGATGATTATCTAATGTCCAGTATAATAGCCACAGACAAAAATTTGGGTCACAAAACTGAAGTTAGACCTCTGCTTTTTACCAAGGTCCTTACATGAATGGCGAAGAAGCAATTTGAATGCCTATAGACAAAACCTGATGTAACTTCAAAACTTCTTTGAGGCTGAGTTGCCTTGGCCAGATCAGGAAGTATTTGTGTCTTTATAGCCAAGAAAAAGACTGTTTATGATGCCTACGATTTTTTTCACTAACCAACCAGACCTGGTCAGTCTCCAGGATTGGTTGGTTAATGAAAAGAGAGACAGGCGGGTAATTACACATCTTGAACTGGGGATTCTGCCTTGTGTTTATATTTGAAATTAAGTATAATCACAATTAAAGAAAAATGCCAGAAGAGCGACGTTGCATGCATCTGGGTACAGCAGTTGTGTGGTATGAGCAGCTTTTCTTCCTTGGCGAAGTCTTTGCAGACTACCAGCAGGAAATGCTTTCAGCGGCCGAATTGACTAGCGCTGGCAGGAGCTCCTGCTGAAAATGACACATTGCTGAAAGCCTGAGTGAAATTAGAAAAGTAACCCCCCACCCCCCCAACAAAACAAGAAACCAAAGTCATTCTCTGGCATGACAGCCAATCAGAACTGCTTTCCTCCCCCTAGCATATGTGCCCCTCACATAGCAAAATTACCGGCATTTGTGCAATTGGTGCTGCCTTTTAAAAACTAGTAAAGAGATTTTAATATAAATATCCTTCCGGGAAAGTTTTGTAAGCATGTGTGTTTGCACAGCGTACAAAGCCTAGCGTACTTGAACAGAATTTAATAATCAAGCCAATTTAATTTTATAATCTCAGGGGGAGAGAGGTTACAAAACCTCGATAGCTGTTAGCCTCATGTTTAGAGTACTTAGTTCTATACTGTTTTGTTATTCCCAGAATGACCAACTGGAGTGACTGATTTACACCTTACATGTGTATATATACTGCTGCATAGAGCCTTCTATCAATTGCATTTCCTTACTGGAAGAGATGAAAGACTTTTAGGATGTGATATATGGCTGCTGATCATCTACATTAGTTGCCTGTCAGAATGCTTTTTAATATTCATTGTATATTATGCAGTTATTGTAATTATATTGTAGCAGGTCTAATTGAATTTCATAGTACTTTACAATCGTTTTAACAGCTTAATGATGCACCGTATTTAGTATTCTTAGCAGGCGTACTAGACATTAAAAAAGTGCCATGCTGGGTCAGACTAACGCTTCATAGAATCCTGAGCACCCTCTCTCCAACCCTGCCCAATCTGTGGCACTTGCAAGAAGATACCTAACAGATCCTAATGAGAAGATCCATTCACTATTCTTCATTCCCACCTTCCAGCAGTAGGATGTTGGGTGACCCCCAAGGCTACTGGATTGAACATTAATGGACCTATCCTCCAGAAGCTTGTCCATTTTTTTTAAACCTAGCTATAGCACTGGCCTTTACCCCAATCTCTTTTTAAAAAAAAAAATTCCATAGTTTAATTTTCAGTATTTGATTGAAAAAAATACTTAACTTTATGTTCTAAATTTGCTGCTAGTTTCATGGCACTAATTTGGGAATTCATATTTAGTGGGGCACAATAGTTAGATGCTTTCCAGGATCTTCAGCTGATAATCAATACAACTGAAGAAGAAAGTAAGGACTCTAAAATAGATATTATCCAGCTGGTGTAGAGAGATTTCCACCCTCTGCGGAAGCAGATTACAATACGCCCAAAGACTGTTGTCTTGTCTGGTGTTATCTATTCATAGAAAAGGAAAGGAAAGGCTGAGCCTTATAGGCAACTTCCATAATTGTCTAAAAACCTGCTGTAAGGAAGAAGGTTTTGGATAGATTGGGGACTGGGGCCATGTATGGAACAGCAAAAAGCTCTAGGCCAGCGATGGCTTACAGCTGAGGTGATGGAATGGGGGAGGGGTAGATCTTGGCTAAAATCAATAGCCGGGAAACTGAAATGCAGGACGCACGGGGCAAGGAGGAAGCACTGTGGCCCGTCTTAAAAATAAAGTGATGGCACTTCTATTTACCCTGGTGTGGTGTGCAGGCAGAAGAACTGCATAGAAATCTGGCTGAAGACATGCAAAAGGTGGGGAGGAAGGGAAAAAAAGTGTTGGTCTGTGGCAATTTTAATCTGCCAGATGTGGATTGGACCATCTCTGCTGCAGAATCTGCAAGAAGTATAGAGGGGCTATGCTTAGACAAATGGTGATAAAACCCATCTTGGGAGCAGCCCGAGTGGTTATGGTACTCACAAATGGAGGGTCCTCCACCTGGCAACAGCAATCATCCGATGGTATGGGCGGAGATAACAGCCATGAGGAGGGTGGATCTTCATAAGAAGGTCAAAGTCCTGGAGTTTCAAAAACACAGACTTTGGTAAAATAGCAATGTACCTCGAGAAAGCTATAAGGCTGGGAAGAAATAGGTGAAGTGGAACAGCAGTGGGCTAAACTAAAAGGAGCTATAACAAAAGGTGAGCAACATTTATATTAAAAAAAAAAAAAAAGCAAATAAAAGTCAAGGAAAAAGGAAACTGATCTGATTCTCCAAGGTGGTGGCTGAAAAAATAAAGGCAAAAAGACTGACATTCAAAAAGTTAGAAGGAACTCAAATAGAGCGCAGGAAGGAATATCTCGTATAGCTGAAAGAAATCAGGATTGCAAAAGCTCACATGGAAGAAAAGATTGCCAAAGAGGTGAAGTGTAACATTTTTTGAGATATATCAGAGGAGAAAAGGCTGGAGAGAGATGAAGAAACAGCAGTTTGGTTTTCACTAAGGAAGACGTGGGTGAAGGATTGTTGCTGGCTAGTGGGTAAAGCAGCTACATCCCCATAGGAGAGTAAAAGTGGACAAGGTCATGGGGTCGCATGAGAGACATTCCAGGATTCTGAGGGAGCTCTGAGAAGTGCCGGTGGCTCCTTAGATTCTTGGAAACGGGAGTGATGCTGCAGGACTGGAGAAGGGCACTTGTGGTCCCGCTTCACAAAAGGGGTAGTGGGGCTGATGCTGGAAATCATAGACCCGTTAACCTTACCCCAGTGGCGGGAGGACTAATGGAGAGACTGCTAAAGGAAGATAATGAGCTATCTGCAATGCCATGAGTAACAGAATCTGAGAAAAGAGGGCTTTATCCAAGGAAGATCCTGTCAAACAAATCTGATTGATTTTTTTGGGATTGGGTGATTAGAGAATTGTATCAAGGAAGAGCATCTGGGGTGATTTACTGGGATTTCAGTAAGGCTTTTGATCTGGTCCCATATAGGCTTATAAAGAAAATGAGAAGCTTGAGGGTAGGTCCCAAGGTGGTGGAATGGATTACAAATTGGCTGACAGACATCAGTGAGTAGTCGCAAATGGATCCTGTTCTGAATAAAGAAAAGTGAGACGTGCAGTTCCACAAGGTTTGGTTCTGGGACCAGTTTTGTTTAATATCTTTGTGAGCAATATTGAGAGGGATTAGAAGGTAAATGTGTCTTTTTGCAAAGACATTAAGATTTGCAGTAGAATGGGGATTGCCTGAAGGAGTAGACAGAATGAGAAGTGACCTAGAAAAGGTACGGAAGTTAGGATTCAATGCCAAGAAGAGCAGAGTTGTGCATTTGGGGTGCGGTAATCCAAAGGAGTTTGTATGGCTTTTTGGGGGTAGGCAGACCTAGGGTGATGGCGTCTGATGAGCTTCAGGTGCTGAAGCAATAGGACAAGGTGATGGCTAAGGCCAGAGGGATGTTCGGCTACATTGAAAGAGGCGTAATCAACAGGAGAATGGAGATAATGCCCCTGTGCAAACCCATGGTGAGGCCTCACCTGGAATACCGTGTTCAGTGCTGGGGACCACATCTTAAAAAGGATAAAGGACAGAATGGAAGTCCAAAATGATATGGTCTGTACGGAAAGCCATATGAGATGAGACGGAAGGAGCTTAGTGTGTGTACACTGGAAGAGAATCGAGACAGGTGAGATATGATACAGACCTTCAAAAGGCATTAACAATGCATGAAAATCAAATCTTTTGATGGAAAGGAAACTGTAAAACTTGGAGTCACGATATCAAATGCCAAGGGGGCAGACTCAAGAATGTCAGGAAATATTTCTTCATAGAAAGGCTGTTGGATGCATAATATTTCTTTATTTTCCTTTTACTTATTTACATAAAGAAATGAAGGTCAACAATTAAGCTATGGGAATATATTTGTGATTAGTCATATATTTGAGGGCAAAACCCCAAAAGGAGAATTCTAAAAGACTGATGTATGACAAAACCAGAAGATATGCAAATATATGTTAGGCCGGTGCGTGCCGAGCAGATTTTAAAGGCTGCCTGAGTAATCGCGTATCTTCCGCTGTGCGTACAAATGAAAAATTCCAAAGGCAGGGCATGGTCTGGGTGGGCATGGGTGTTCCTGGATTTCAATTTCAAATTAGTGCAAAAATACTTGTGTACAGACATGTGCTGGGGTCCCCTGCTGCGTAACTTTGCTTCTGCTATGGAGGATGTATAAGTAATAACTAAGAATAGATTGGTATGGTTTTGAGTGTTGGGGCTAACAGGGGAGAAGGGAGTCATTTAGACTAGAGGGGGTTTGGAAGTCCTCTCTCTTACCTGCGCATACTGGAAATGCGTCAACACGTGTGTCTAATGAAATCCTCCCACTTACGAGGTAGAAGCAGCACTTGCGCGCATAGGCATATCCACTTAAAATTGTGCACACGTATGCGTTTAGTCATGTTATTTTATAACATGTGCGCATTTGATATAAAATGGCCATGTCTCCGGGTGTGGGCCATCAAAAACACACACAAGTGTGCCTGCGTGCCTTTTTAAAAGTTACTGTCCCAAGGAGCAATACACTTTAGGGGGTAAAATTCTTCTATACATTGAAACAAAGTAGAATACGAGAATAATCATATCTCATTTTAGGCTGGCCAAACAGAGGGATATGGCAATAGTAAATGCCAGAAAGATGCCTGGCTACATAGGAAGAGGAATGGTTGGTAGCAGAAAGACTAGGGGGCACTCCATGAAGTTAGCATGGGGCACATTTAAAACTAATCGGATAAAGTTCTTTTTTACTCAACGCACAATTAAACTCTGGAATTTGTTGCCAGAGGATGTGGTTAGTGCAGTTAGTATAGCTGTGTTTAAAAAAGGATTGGATAAGTTCTTGGAGGAGAAGTCCATTACCTGCTATTAAGTTCACTTAGAGAATAGCCACTGCCATTAGCAATGGTTACATGGAATAGACTTAGTTTTTGGGTACTTGCCAGGTTCTTATGGCCTGGATTGGCCACTGTTGGAAACAGGATGCTGGGCTTGATGGACCCTTGGTCTGACCCAGTATGGCATGTTCTTAAAGGAGGAGGTGATATTGCCCCTGTGTACATCTCTGGTTAGAGAGGGTACAATTCTGGAGAGCTCCCCTTCAAAAAGATATAAACCAGATGGAGTCGATCCAGAGGGTGGCTGCTAAAATAGGCAATGGTTTTTGTTAAAAAGCATATGGGCACAGACTTACAGATCTAAAATATCTGTACCCTAGAGTAAGGAAAGGCATGCTAAGAGAGAGATAATATAGATATTTAAATACTTCTGTGGTATCAATGTGTAGGAGGTGGCCTCTGAAAGGAAAGTTGAGGTTCTGGAGCAAAGGTTATGGGATGAGGCTGAGAAGGGGGTAGACTCAGGTGTAATCTAAAGAAGAGGGTGGTAGATGTGTGGAACAGCTTCCCAGAGGAGGTGGTAGAGAGGAGGGCAGTATCTGAATTCAGGAAAGCATGGGACAAGCACAGGGGATCTCTCAGGGAGGGATAGGGATTGTACAGCTGAGCAGTTAGTGTGGATGGGCAGAATGGATACCCCTATGGTCTTTGTCTGTCTGTCACCACATTTCTATCTGTTTTATCTTTACCCAGTCATTGGGTAATGCAAAAATGAGCTATGAACAGATTTCAATCTTGAATTTTATTACCTGCCTTTCCAAATCTGAGGTACAGTAGGTTATTTCCCTGCCAGAGGGGCTTTACAATGTAAGGGGCTGATTTTACTAAAGCTTTTCTCCATTCTGTGTCTGTGGGAGAAAAAGTAAATCAGGCCTTAAGTTTGTAGCCAATGTAATGGGGGAGGGGGAAGGTGACAAGAAGCATCAGTGGAAGAAGTGTGTTTTTAAAAATCATAAATTAGATTTAATGGAACACTCGAATATTTGGGATAGAGGAACATAGTAACAGTTGGCAGAAAACAACCCAGATGGTCCATCCACTCTGTCCAGCAAGGTTTTTTTCCCCATTCTTTTAGGGTGGTTATTGCTGTGTGCAAGTTACCCCATTTTTCATATCCACTTACTCACTCGGAATCCTTTGTGCTTATCCCGTGCCCTATTGAATTCTATTACCATCCTTGTCCTCACTGCCTCTACTGCGAGGACATCCCTGCAGCCACCACAATTTCCGAGAAGAAATACTTGTCATCACATGGTCTCAGCTGGATAAGCTTAGATCTCTTCAAGCCAAGATCATTCCACAAATGACCTTACAATAGAGCTCTAAAGAGAAAACAATCAGACTCTCTTTAAAACAAGCCAAAAGGATTCAATAGACACATTGATTTTCTAAGACTTTACCAGATGTAATTTTCTTGTAAATACTAATTCTGCTTTCTGTTCCCTTCCCTGGATTCTCTCTTCTTTTACACTTGCTCAGAGATTAATGCAGATAAACTTTTATTGCTCCTTGCTTGGAGGCTTAAGCCACAACATAGGGGTCATTATTTATTTCTTTAAAACATATATATAGCAAATCATTTCTAAGCGGTTAACAATATTCATAAAATCCATTGTACTTAAAACACCACAAGACACAGAGCCCAGTCAATACATCCAACATGTCAACAAAATATTGTCTTACATAGTGCCATTGTCCACTCATGCCACACACACCTATCTCAATACCTTGACTTATATGGCTTCTAGACCACAGGTGCCATTTTAATGGAGGCTCTTTTTTTTATTCAATCATGCACTATTCAGAAATGGTATGGAAAAGCAAAAAGGTATTTAACCTTTTTCCTAAATTTCAAAAGGGAAAGTCCTTCCTTTAATCCCCAAGGTAGGGCATTCCATAGTTCAGGACCCTGAACATAAAAGAGTCTTTCACGAGTTTCATCTAGACAGATGATTTTAAATGATGGGACATTCAAAAGATTCTGGCTTGAAGATCTCAGGGTTCTAGTGGACAGTAAAGCTTAGGGCAGCATTGATATTAGGGGGATCTAGACCATTCAACCACCTAAAAACTAGCATTACTACAAAAGGTCTTGCTCTAAGCATGGTTTTCCTCATAACTTTAAAAGCTGGTATCCCTTTTAGTGATATTCTTATGGATGCTTGGTTGGAGCTGAACTGTGTAATTTTTCAAAAGTTACATAGTTTAATCTTGGCTCTTCATTTAAGCTGATTTTAAGATCTTTAGGAATCAAGTTATGCATTTTTTATGGAAGCTTTTGTTTTCCTTTTTTTTAGATGTATGTGGGCTTTTTATTATATTTTAGTTTTATGATTGTCATTTTATTTTAAAATTTCTTATGGATTTATTTTCTGTTCTTTGAAATGTGAATTTTGTGATCATGTTTATTGCATCTTTGTACACTACTTTGGATAGCCTAGAATATATGGGAAAACAGTATAGATATTTTTAAATAAATTATAAATAATGGCAATGTCTAGCATCACTCACAAGCATAATCAACCCCTTCTTCCCTCTACTTTTATGATTTTTAAAACCTCACAAATCACAGCGTAGTTTAGTGGCATAAATATATAAAATACAAAAATCAAGTGCCTTTAGCTGGCAGAGGAACACTCTTTGGTCTAAATATTCATCGATGATGTGTATTATCTACCCTATAAAGCTCACGTCAAGGGTTAGAGCGGGATCATTTTCTCTCATTCCCTGAGGAGGTTGTGCAAAATGTCAGGTTATGATCTTCTACTGTGCTTTTTTAAGTCCCCTCATCTTCTTTACTTGCCAAATTGAGAGAGGCATTGCCTTTTCTAATGGACCTGAAAGGACTTTGACTTAAACATGAACAGATGAAGGTAGAGCCTTCCTGTCTAGGGAATATGATGCCAGTGGAATCCCAGGTCTTTACGGAGACAAAATCAGTCTGTTTTAGGATGAAATGCAGTCAATGCATAGCTTAGTGGCTTTTGATGTTCAGTGTTCTGTATGAGGATTGAATGTTGGAGAAAACTCCCCTACCTCGGCATGTATTAATTACTGTATTGTAGTCATTGAGTTAACAGCTGCATGAATAGGAAATTCTTGAATAGCTTCCTATATTATTAGCGGGTACTCAAGGTAGCCAAAGGTATGTGTAGTCTTGACTGTAGATATCCAGTAATAGTTATTTAAAATTTATAAAGGAAATATACAAACTATGCCTGTAACCTCCTCCCTCTCTGCTCAGCCGCATCTACACTTACCTAATAGCAAAAACTAAATGTTTGAGACCTTTTCTTGTAAATCACAATCATCCCCAATTTATCATTCTTTGTACATGTGGTACTACAAAGGTCTGCTTCTTTGTCTAAGGGGGTCATTTATCAAAGTGCTAAATGGCATTTTCATATGCGAAAAGCACCTCTCTCTGCCCACTCCCCCCCCCCCAGTGGTTGTAGGGAGGAAATACAACAATTCTATGGAACTCCATCCCTCCAGAGCTTCGCCAGGAACCATGCCTACCTACTTTTAGGAAAAGACTAAAAACCTGGCTTTTCAAAAAAGCCTACCAGAGTTCAGATTGATCCAGGTTCCCTTTCAACCACCAATTGTCACCCCTAACCTCCTTCTTCCCTCTATCCTAGTGTAAAAGACTAAAAACCACTCCCCCCCCCCCCAGTGGTTGTAGGGAGGAAATACAACAATTCTATGGAACTCCATCCCTCCAGAGCTTCGCCAGGAACCATGCCTACCTACTTTTAGAAAAGACTAAAAACCTGGCTTTTCAAAAAAGCCTACCAGAGTTCAGATTGATCCAGGTTCCCTTTCAACCACCAATTGTCACCCCTAACCTCCTTCTTCCCTCTATCCTAGTGTAAACCCCACCAGCCCATACCCCACCCCTTCCTTGACTTCATTTAGCCCTCGACATCCTCTTGACACAGATCCTTTATTGCATACTATGTAAATATTCACTGTAAATGCGTTTTACTATGTAAATATTCCTGTCCCTTTTCTCTTTTTTCCTCCTATCCCAGTTGGTAATTTCCTTGTTCATTGTAACTATTATTTTCTGCACCAGTTCAATTACCCTAGTTCTATGTTTATTACACGACTTGTTAAATGTAAACCGACTTGATGCAACCTTTGGTCGTGAAAGCCGGTATAGAAATAAATAAATAAATAAATAAATAAATTCTGGCACTTATCGCAAAGTGCGAAAAAGTTATCGCAGTTTGTGCTAATACCTATGCAAAGCACTAAGATATGTAAATAGCGCACTTTGCCATAAACAGCCTAAGGGCTGATTGTATTTCCAGTAACATTTAAGAACTTAATATATTGTCTAATCACTTTTAGGGACGCACAAAGCACCTCCGCTTAAAGTTTTCTTTGTGCATAATGGTGAAAAATGAGATTCTCTTTTGTAATGAATGCCATGGCCTTACCTTGGTATTTAATATATGGCATGAAAATTAATCACTTAATAGTGTACATTTTGTCAGCTATTAATTATTAATTCAATGCCAACTGATTGGATTTGTTATTAACTGTTGAATCAATTTCATTTTCTTAGTGATATGAATTCCAATTATGGCAAAAGATTGCAATTGCATGTAATTTTAAATTCTGCCCTTCTTAATTCAAAATGCATAATAATATGTATCTTAATGTTTTAAATGCCTTCTTTGCTCAGATTGTATAATACCTGGATCTGTTCATTGCTACAGAACAGTCTAATCAGTGCTGTGGGTGATCTTCCTGTAATATTTATATAATATTAAATTACTTAGCACTGTATAAGATAATTCACATGATTATAGTATTGTGCTGGGATAGTTTTCAGTCTGTTTCAGTATGGGGGAATGGGTAAGGAGGGTGAAATGACGCCTTTAAGTTTGCACAGTGCATGAGGAATGGAAAGAGGAAGAAACCTTGAGCTTCTGCTCGGTGCATGTATCTCCCAGTTTTGGTGAGCACGGGGATTTTAAAATTCACCTGTTACTGTTTTGTGATGATCTGCAGCAGTTACTCATCCTGCAACCTGAGGGCGACTTTCCTGAAACTGTCAGGTATAATGTGTCCTATTGATCAATCTATTGTGTTATTTTTAGCAGAGAAATGCTGTCGTCAATATTCCGCACCACTTAGCCAGTTAAATTCCGGCACCGTCTGAAAACTTGTCCATTAGCCAGATAACTGAGGGGTGGTCTGGGGAGGAGCTATTTATCCTGCTCACTTAGGCAGAAAATCCAGCAGTAACGGGGGGCGGGCCTGTGAAAGCCGGCAGCGATCGCACCACCGCGGTGCTATCGTTGTTGGTTTTTGCAAACCAATAGTGTCACCGTGAAAGGTGGTGCTACTGACTGCGTTACTGACGGCGATAAGGCTCCTTACCTTTTCACCGTCAGCGATGTCTTTGCGGCGTCCGCCCAGATGCCGCCCCAACTCCTCCCCTTCTGGTGTGGACGCCGCCCAGAACCCGCCCCGATCTAGGGATCGCGTGTGAAAAGTCCCTTTTCGCGTGCAATACCTTTGGAAAATGACCCCCTTAGTTGGATAAATCTAGAACAGCTGTTTGGATAACAGCTGCATAAACTTCTCTAGCTAACTATAAGATATGTGTGTTCAGTAGTGCAGCTGCACGGCTGGATATCTTTCCCAGATTAGCCAGATAAGTTTATTCCACTAAGTTGCCCAGCTGGATAGCACCTTGCTATGTATAAAACAGAAGTATTAGTGATGTTTGCCCCTCCACTGGAATCCTGATAGGGGACAAAGGAAGGATATTCATGATTTTGAGCAAAATAATTCTTGCATTAGCAAAAATTGTTCTGTTTCTACAGTGTATTTGTATGTTTGTCATCTTGTGAGATTGCTTGGCTTAGATTTTCTACAGGATGCAAGCTTTCTCTGTCTTGATTGTTTATTGTTTGAATGTTTCTGAACTTCTTATTGGATCTGTTTTTTCTTTTGTTTCTCTCTCCTTTTCCTGTTGGTTTCCTGACCAAAAGCAGCCTGGGACAGTTTACTTGCTGGAGGGACTTTCAATTGGAAGAAGGCTCTTGGCAAGCTTAACAGCTCATCATCCTTTTACAAGCTCTGAGAAGCACAATCTTTTCACCTCGTCCATTATTAACCCACAGCTATTGTCAGCTTTTAGACAAAACTTACTACAGCTGTATCAGTCTCTTCAATCTGTGCAGCTACTCTTGCTGCTATTAATCAAGTTGAGTTAGGGAATAGCCTCTGCTATTACTGGCATCAGTAGCATGGGATCTTCTTGGTGTTTGGGTACTTGCCAGGTTTGGCCTCTGTTGGAAACAGGATGATGGGCTTGATGGACCATTTTCTTATGTACCCTCTCATCCACAGTGAGTACTGAATTGTTTTTCATTCAAATAAAATGTTCTTGGTACCAAGAACTGAATTTATCTGATAGCTGAAGCTCTGAAAAGGTTTAACCGACTGACTAGGGTCTCAAGCTAGAGGGCAATACAGTTGTGTTTTCATCATTAGTAAAATGTACACATTAATGGTCCCATTTAAAACTGAGCTAAGGCTTGGCCCAAAAGTAAGTAACTTGGCAAAGTTTATATGCAAGGATTCCAGTTCAAGAACAACTTTGATTCCCTTGAGAGTTGAAGTACCCGTCTTATCTTCCAAGATAAGAAACCAGCACATGTATTGTCCACCAGCATCTTCTGAACTGGCAATGGCACACAACCTTAGAGAATATTTTTTTACTTCCTTAGCTATTAGGGATTATGCTATGGTGTATCTGAAGTTGTGAGACACAGGAATGGAATGAGAATAAGATGCTCAACTCTCCCGTAAGACCAGCCCTACAATTTCAGTTAAAATTTCTTACTTCCTGAATGTCTTGTGTGAAAATTGAACTTCCTAGAAGGGAAAGGCAAGAAGCAACTAAATTTGTTCCATGGACAATTCTGGGTGGAAGGTTTTGGACTTCTCACCCATAGGATACAACACCAGGTGAAGTTAAAATCACGGTGTGTGCAACTTGACTTACAAAAATGCTAGTGCCATAGTATCCAACTGACAGCAAGATGCTGTTTAATCAGCAAAATCCATAGAGATGTAAAACCCCAAGTACCAAAGTCTTTAGTATAATCATTTGCATATTGTCTGATTAACAAAGCACACTGCTTAATCAGCAAGGCCCCTGAGAAAATTAGGTGACTAAAGTAATTCAGGCAACTACAGCAGGAAAATCGGCTACTTAATGTAATTGAGTGGCAGGTACAATAACTTCTTCACCAGGGAAATACTGTAAAGCAATCAGTTTAGGCAGGAGAAGAGGTGGTTGCTAAACTTGTAAAATTTTCAAGATACGTGGGGCGGAATGGGGAGATTTGGAAAGGATCATGTGCTCTGCCTAATGGCTTTGTTTGAATAGTTTTGCACATGAATCAAGGAAGCATCTCCGTATGTTCTGTAGCTGAGTCATCAACTACTGCCTGGCAACTGTTCAATCTTTGATTCTTCAAGGTCCCTTCTATAATTTTTTTTTTTTATTAGCCAAGAAACCAGAGTAATAGAAGCCTACAGGTGACTTTTTGAAATGACAGATGTTGATCTGTGTAGTGTAGAAAAAGTGACTCTAGGTCCTAGAAGTTTTGAAAATACAATTTATTTCGCAAACATGATATTCCCAAGAGCATAGGTGTGATCTAGTGCAGTGTTCCCCTTCCATGTCTTGGATATATCCCTGAGCAGTAGGCGTATGCATGGGAAAGTTTTTCATTTTGCTTAATTTTTTTTAATTATTTTAAGCTTCCAGTATAGTTTTTAGTGTTCAGTAATTCCAAACCATGTGCACTATATCAAATAGTGTGAACTATTTCAATTTAGTGTATGCTAACTCAGTTAATATGCATGAAAAATGATAAAAGCTGCCTCCCCAAAAAATCTGTTTTTGTCATTTCTAATTAAAATAATATGATGTTTCAAATGAAAGCCCATCTGACTAGTCTGGTTTTCAGGACAGCCACAATATATTTAATGCACTGCTGCCATTGTATTCAAATGCATCTCTTGCATATTCATGGTGGCTATGCAGAAAACCAGGCTGGCTAATGGTTCCCAAGGACTGGGATTGACCGGTCAAGGGATTAGATCAGTGAACCTCTGGAATGTCAATGCAAATCCATTTTACCATTGGCTCTCAAGGAAACCTTACCCAAGTCCTTGATGTTTCATGTGTGAAACATAAGCTTTCATATCTTTTTGGCAGCTCTGAGAGATCTAATGAGCAGCCTGGAGAAAAGCATGCTAAATCAAGACATAACTTTTTATTTAAAATTTGCTTTCTCTGGCTATGTTTTACCAAGACAGGAGCATGAGTCGTGGTGGTAGGCCCTTTGAAATTGGCCAACGTTTGATCTAGCCAAGCTGAAATTTCCTTCTAAAAATGTGATGGAAAAGTTCTGCCCCGAGGGAACTGCAGAGCTGTATGCAGCTTACACAACTCAGGTTGATTGATACCATTGCCAGGGACAGAACCTACATTTGGCTTGAAATACATCATGTTGGATGGCTGCAGCTACTAGATGGCAGATTTGTAGGTTGCAAAATTGTATCTTTCACTCATGTTAAAAAAAAAAGTTCCAGTTTTACATTTGGCCAAATATTCACTGAAAAAAAATGCGAACCTTTCACTGCATAAGAGTTAGCATATAAAATATTTATGTGCTATAGTTTGAATTGAGAGAATTTTTTACATAACCTTCTCTGTCTTTTATTCTACACTACAGTACCCTAGAAATTAAATACCACTTTAAAAAAAAGTTGAAAATTATGCATTATTCCTCCTTTAAAAAACAAAAAATGAAGTATGAAGGTTTGATGATGTAATTTGAAGCCTTCAATGTAGCATTATAGTCCTCTTACTGAACGGGGCAAATCATTTTTCATAGCCATGGAAAAATCCTCTTAAGTTTTACCTTTACTGGTGCCTTATAAACAAAGCATTTCTCCCTGTATCAAAAGATTCCCACTTCACCCTCTGTTTTGGAGGCACTGTACTTTTCCATAGATTTCATAAGTCTAAAATGTCTGCAAACGTCAGAAACATGGTTATTGTTATGCCTTAGGAACCAAATATTTACACATTAATGGCACCCAAGCTTTATATAGGAGTCCTGCTTAGATGACAATCAATGAGTTTCATGCAGTGAGGAATGATGGGATGAGTATGCTGCAGTTAGTTTGATTAGTATAGATTTATGATTTATTAATGAAATTAAAATATTTTACAATCACATGGGGACAGAACATACTCACACAATGTATGCATCTATCTTCCCATAGTCAAAATTCAATCATCAGGTCTGCCAGAGTCAGCTACTCTGTCTTTGTTACTTTCAGTGGCACTACTGGTAGGTGATCCATATCTAGCTATGGAAAATCACAGCAATTTTGTAAATGCTATTGAAAGCAAAAATATATGTAGTGGAAAATAAATGCAAAGTGGTACTTCTTTTGGAGTAAGCATCATCCTAAATGACAATTGGTAGGGGTTAAGAAAAGATGTCCTGGTCATCAGAATGTCTGGTTAAAGCACATTCATTATCTTGACGATATGTGTTGAAGACTATTAACCATGCATGTTTCATATATTATTACAACTTGTCATTAAGTTAAATGTATTTGATTGTTATTCTTTTACCTTGTTGAAATTTGGGTTTGTTTAAATTAATTCTGTTTATTGAAGTATGTTTTATTATGTTGTAACTTGCCTTGGCTACTCATGAAAAAGGTATGGGCTAAATAACTTATTACTGTTTCATGTTTTATTGGAAAACTAAAATAATGCATGCTAAATCATCGAATTAGAACTGTGTAAGCTGAAAAAGGTATCTGTGGGGTTGGTTATGCTTGAGAGGTTCAGGGGTGTGAGGTTGTTAGGGGTGGTTGGGTTGGAAGGGGAGGAAAGGTGTATATGATAATGTTTTATAATGTATATGAAATTGCAGGATATTAAGTCAATGTAATAAGTGTCCCTTCTACTAAATATGATCCTCTTTCAGAGGAAGGCAATAATGCTGCACTTTCAGCTAGAATCATGTATAACATTAATTGCCTCAGGAGGAGATTTGCATTGTAGTTAATTAGTTGGTGACTTTTTTTTTTTTTGCAGCTTCCAACATCCTATGTTTTAAAAGTTATGGCATTCAGCTGCCTAGACAATGAGCCACCTTGCTTCTGCTCTTGAGAAATGCCCCATTACGTTCACACCCAGATCCCTAACTGGATTGAGAAAATGAATTGGAATTTAAGTCCATTCACTTCCGTATGATATTTGTTCTCTACACTTGCTCTCTCTGTATGTGATCTCATTTGCATCGTTGAAATGACAAGACTTCACTTTCTCATGCTTATTATCTTGAGGGAAAAAAAAAGGCATTGAGCAAAAGCTGGTAATGGAAAAGCTTTTAACCCTATGGGACTGTGGGCGGTCTTTGTCCATTGCTTTTATTCCACTGACATGTTGTTTAACTTAGTATTTTCTTGAGTTACAGAAATGTCTAAATTCTTGTTTGAAAAATAAAAAGACTTCCATGGTTGAATTCACTTACAGTCGGCAGGTCTCAAAATAGCATCTTTTATTGTACTACAGTTCTTATCTTCTATAAAGTTAAGTTTCTTGAGCTGGTTGACAGCCTGTGTCTCAGGGGAAGCTAAAGTAGTTTTAAGGTGTTCTCATTGTCAACACGCACTGGATACCAGCTCACAGGGGGAAAAAAACACCACAAAAAAACTTTACACGAGGACTCATGCTGACATTTCTTCCCCCCCCCCCCCCCCCCCCCCCCAAAAAAAATGTATTTAGCAGACTTTACTAAATGATAGCTGTGCAGCCCGCGTGCTGCTCTGTAAAGACAAAAAAACTTACTGAATTATGCCATTTTGAAAAGTTCTCAGCTTCCTCCTCCTCACTAGCTTTGTTCTGAAAAAGAAAGAGAGACACGGTAGTACTGGATGCCTCTGAAGCAGCCGTTCCTAACCCCGGCCTGGTCAAGTTTTCAGGCTTCCCAGAATCAGACAAGATATACCTAACAGACATTCAATTTCCCGAGCCTAGCTGGTGCCATTCTGTAGGCCATAAATTAACAATGGCACCAGACTCAGCCTGCCACCAATGGATCACTTCAGGCCCATGAAAAAATTTTCAACCAAAGAATAAAAGGCCTAGGAGTGAGGAGGAGGAACAGGAGAGGACCTGAGAGTGGGGTGGGCGTTTTTTTGGCTGGATACACAGTTTGGATTTTTTTTTTCATGTTAATGAAACATGCAAATATACAGTATCTTATGCATTGTATTTATCCACCTTTCAGCATTTTAAAGCAGATTACATTTAGGCACTGTAGGTATTTTTTTGTCCCTGGAGGACTCACAGTGAATATGCATGAGAGAGATTTGCACGCACTGCCTCTATTTTATGCAAATAAATTTACACGGATAACAAGCCAGCGCGTGCCGTGCTCACCTTTAAAATGTGGATTTGTGAGCGTAAATCTTGGTCCTGTCCTAGAACACCCATGCCCCGCCCCCTTCTTGACCCGTGCGCACTTCACGGCTTCTTAAAATGCACGTTGCTCGTACGTGGCCCGCAGACGTGTGTATGTGGCTATTTTTGCATGAACAATGCTTTTAAAACTGACCCAGTAGAGGGCAAACATGCTCCCTCGCTCTGTCTTGGCTCTCTTGGAGAGCTTTTAAAATCAGCTCGTGCTAGATTCTACTTTGCCACAGTTTAGCCCGTAGATGTAAACCACAGAGTTTTCTAATGTTACCACATGCAGAGTTGACAATGTTCTTGAAGTTTAAAGAAGCATCTTGTGACCTCTCTGGAAGTCTTCAGTGACTTGACTTTGAAACCTGGTTGGGAGTTAACGCCTTCAGGCTCCTTCGCTCTACCGTTTTGCCTCACAGCTGATTGTATTCATGCTTCGTGGGGACCCAGATGCAAAGCCTGATGAGAGAAGGCTTGTAGGAAAGGCATGGAACCAAGTTAAATTGTTATTGCTATAGATGGGCATGCTGAAGCTATGTTTTACTGTAACCTCTTCATTCCTCCGCCACTCGATTGGGTGAACGTTTTACCCCTTCCCGGCCGGTGGAAACGGTGCAAATCAGAAGAGGTGCGGAATGTCATGCGTCTAATTAATCTTCTGAAAGTTGAAAAGGTCGGTGCACAGTAGATACCGTCAGAGGAAGGTCTGTGCCCCGAACATGCTCCTACGGTGCCTCATCAACTGGAACAAAACAAAAAAAAAAAAAAGAGAGAGAGGAGAATTTATTCAATATTCCTAAATCAGAAACCAGGAAATTGTGAAAGGGCCAGATTATAAACGGTGGATCAGCAGCAAGCAAACAGTCTCAAGTTTTCCACTGCACTGCTGGGAAGGACAAAACATGGTGCTGCATTAGTAGAGAATGCGCTACATAATCTGCTGTGCCGAGAGAAGGGAGAGTGAAGTGTGGTGCTACAGAGCACCCATCAGGTGATCCCCAAGGACCAGGTCCTTAAGGATACCCTAATAGGTCAGGTTTTCAGGATAACCACAGTTAATATGCATGAGATATTTGCACACCTCATGCATATTCACTGCGAATATCCTGTTAGGGAGAGGGATGAGGATCAGTGTTGCATTGAATGCCTACGGCTGGACCAGACGTGCCTGTTTTTAGCTCAATGAGAGACACAAATGATGAGGCCGATGTTTAAAAAAAAGATACGTTTCTAAATTTAGGCAGCTAAGTTAGGCACCTATTTTAAGCTAAAACTTATTTTTTTTAAATCTACTTTATTTATATTCTACTTTTCAGCATTTTAAAGCAGATTACATTCAGGCACTGTAGGTATTTTTCTGTCCCCGGAGGACTCACAGTGAATATGCATGAGAGAGATTTGCACGCACTGCCTCTTTTATGCAAATATATCTAATGCATATTCATTGTGGATTTTCTGAAAACCAGGCCTGTTTGTGCCTCTGGAGGACTGGAGTTGGCCACCCCTGGTATATGATAACTTCAGCTGGCTTATAAATCACAGACAAGCATTACAAGGCCTGATATCAAACCAAATGGATAAAACCCAACACACAATTTGTGGGGGATGTGCTTTTGTTTGAAATAAAACAGGATATTTATCTGAATAAGTGCCTCTCCTTAGCTGCATAATTCGGAATCTAGGCAGATAAGTGTGCACAAATGACATACACATGAATTTTAACTTCCAACTATAAGGGAATACATGAGTAGATTTTACACGTGTAAAATTAGACGCATTTACCCTCCCTCTCCCCGCGTAAGTCGGCTTTTACGCATATAAGTTAGAAAACCTCCTAACATGCTCATGGCAATTAAATTACCAGTTCTCAACACCTTCCTGGATTTTCAGCCTGAAGTTCCCCGACTTTATCCTGAACCCCACCCAGACACTATTTTACTTTTAAAACTTATTCCAGAATTTGCGCAGGAGTAAATATATATGGGAACAAGGTGCCACATTTACATACTTAAATTGCTTATAAGATAGTAACTTATTCGCATAAAATATTGGCCCCACTCCTTTTTTACATATGCAAATTTACTCAAGGATCCTGTATGTTGAGGTTTCTCAAATAGCACACCTTCATGTATATGCTATTTTACAACTCCCACAATGATGTCACCAAAATGTATGTGAATATACAACCAATATCAAAATTATTTTACACATAATTGCTATTTTTTACGTATGCAGATTTTGAAAATTCACTTTGTGTGTAAATTGTTTTCAAAATCAGGCCCTTTTGGAGGCATTTCATCTGTGGTGGATAAAGGTGAACCAGTAGATGTGGTGTATTTGGATTTTCAGAAGGTGTTTGGAAGAGTCCCTCATGAGAGGCTTCTAAGAAAAACTAAAAAGTCATGGGATAGGAGGTGATGTTCTTTTGTGGATTACAAATTAGTTAAGACAGGAAACAGAGAGTAGGATTAAATGGTCAATTTTCTCAGTGGAAAAGGGTAAACAGTGGAGTGCCTCAGGGATCTATACTTGGACCAGTGCTTTTCAATATATTTATAAATGATCTGGAAAGGAATACGAGGTTATCAAATTTGCAGATACAAAATTATTCAGAGTAGTTAAATCACAAGCGGATTGTGATAAATTGCAGGAGGACCTTGTGAGACTGGAAGATTGGGCATCCAAATGGCAGATGAAATTTAATGTGGACAAGTGCAAGGTGTTGCACATAGGGAAAAATAACCCTTGCTGTAGTTACACGATGTTAGGTTCCATATTGGGAGCTACCACCCAGGAAAAAGATCTAGGCATCATAGTGGTTAATACTTTAAAATCGTCGGCTCAGTGTGCTGCAGCAGTCAAAAAAGCAAACAGAATGTTAGGAATTATTAGGAAGGGAATGGTGAATAAAACAGAAAATGTCATAATGCCTCTATATAGCTCCATGGTGAGACTGCACCTTGAGTACTGTGTACAGTTCTGGTTACCACATCCCAAAAAGGATATAGTTGCACTGGAGAAGGTACAGAGAAGGGCAACCAAAATAAAGGGGATGGAACAGCTCCCCTGAGGAAATACTGAAGAGGTTAGGACTTTTCAGCTTGGAGAAGAGACGGCGGAGGGGGGATATGATAGAGGTCTTTAAGATCATGAGAGGTCTTGAACGAGTAGATCGGAATCTGTTATTTACACTTTAGGATAATAGAAGGACTAGGAGGCATTCCAAGAAGTTAGCAAGTGGCACATTTAAGATTAATCAGAGAAAATTCTTTCACTCAACGCACAATTAAGCTCTGGAATTCATTGCCAGAGGATGTGGTTAGTGCAGTTAGTGTAGCTGGGTTTAAAAAAAGATTTGAATAATTTCTTGGAGAAGTCCACTAACTGCTATTAATCAAGTTGATTTAGGGAATGGCCTCTGTTATTAATTGCATCAGCAGCATTGGATCTTCTTAGTGTTTGGGTACCTGCCAGGTACTTGTAGCCTGGATTGTCCACTGTTGGAAACAGGATGCTGGGCTTGATGGACCCTTAGTCTGACCCAGCATGGCAATTTCTTATGTTCTTATGAATTCACCATGCGGTCTGATGTATCTTTTCTATGATTTGTAAAAACTTTTGAAGAGTCTCATTACCTCTTTCCAGAAAACCTACTGATGCTAATGGCTTGCTCCGCTTCCAAAGTGGTCATCACAAGTGCTCTAAAGAGTCTGCCAGCTTCTGTGACCAGGCGTATGCATCACAAAAGAAGAATGCAAAAGATATGAGAACTCTGTAGTTCACAAGTATCCAAAGACCTGTATGAAACAATTGTTCACACGAACATTATATTGTCACCAGATTTACCCCAGCAATCTCCGCCTGATGATAGGATTACTTGCATAGTACTGTTCTCCCCTCAGGTTGGACAGATTCAGACACTAGCATGTACTACTACTCACAGCTACATCCCATTTTAAGAGCACCCAACTCCCCCTCCCCCCCTCACGTCATTTACACATGGCTCTAACATTAGAAAAACAGTGGTTTGGTCAGAATTTTCCTTGATTGCTCTTACATGTACAATTTATGGAGAACACTCACTGTGTAAACATTGTGCTATTTGGGGGATTACTTTGAACAATCAGTCCCTTCTACTGGCTTAACTACTAAACTCTGCCAATCAGTGGGGGTTGTTTATGTAAGTCTGTGCCCCTGTGGGAAGCTGTACGTGGGCAAGAGAACATGAGAGTTGCCTTAAACATCAGCGCCTAACAGCCCCATTAGTCACTTATAGGAGCTCCAGGATGCATTTTCTGAATCGAGATATTTTGTTTTGAACAAGTTGCTCTGCTATGGCATGGTGAAGTCTTCTCATCCGTTTATTGTGGATGGAATAAGGGTGGGTTTAATCATCTGCAGTCCTGATCAGACTGCACACCAACTGAGACTTCTTTATTTTTGAATAATCTTTACAGCATTTCAGGTAGGCAACATGTTTGTAAATTCAGATTTTTTTCTTCTTTTCCTTTTGGTCATTTGTGCTCTGCAACGGAAGTTACACCTGCATGTCTCCTGCTATCCTGTTAGATGTTTTGACCGCCGCCCTATCGAC
Source organism: Rhinatrema bivittatum (assembly GCF_901001135.1). Lineage (NCBI taxonomy): Eukaryota > Metazoa > Chordata > Amphibia > Gymnophiona > Rhinatrematidae > Rhinatrema > Rhinatrema bivittatum. The sequence goes on along the minus strand of NC_042632.1, from coordinate 52,715,241 downwards.
ATCCAGTTCATCAGTTGTCATGCCCCGATGTCCCTGGACTTAAAACTGTTGGTTGAGTGACCTCAAACTCCATTTTCAACCCTGACACAGTGGTCTTCTTGGCCAGATTCTACATTGCACCAGTTAACTCGTTGACATTTTTTTCCCCCTGAAGAAGGCGCCTGCTGAAACAATGGATGGCGGGGTTTGGTGATGTTTTCCCTTGGACACGGTTGGGTTTGTATTGGACTAGCAATCGTATAAAAACCTAAGAACTATAGGGGTAGATTTTAAAAAGCCTATGCGCGCCGGGCCGATTTTAGAAAGGCCCAGCGCTGCTTGTAAAGCCCTAGGGCACACGTATGTCCCGGGGCCAGAGGTCTCTGGCACAGCGGCCATTTACCGCTGTGTTGGAGGATTGCGTGCCGGCAGGCTGCCGGTGCATCAGGTAAAATAAAGGTCAGGGGGGGATTAGGATAGGGCTAGGAAGTTCCCTCCGAGGCCGCGGGCATCGGCACGCGCAAGTTGCACAATTGTGCACCCCCTTGCGCCCGCTGACCTCCGATTTTATAACATGCGTGCACCTGCGCAACCTTTTAAAGTCTACCCCATAGTGCGCTAAATGATTGATACCTCCCCCAAGCTATTTTGGCTGTCAGGTGCACCACAGCCCGGGATTTTGTATCTGAAACCCTCACTATCCCTATTTAAATTTTTAAGATTTTGATCTTTGGTGCTTGCATAAGCATTCTTGGCTACCTCTTTTATTTGAGGTTTCAGACGACCCTCTTTTTCTCTCTTTGCTTTACAAGACCAAACAGAGTTAAAATGGTTTCATTTAAACCAATTACCAGGAGAGATGGAACTTAAAACAAATCGTAATTAGTGGACTTAGCTTTCATTTGAAGGTCATGCAATGCTAATCATCATTTTCACCTTTTGCCCTCCACTTTCTCAGGTGGCATTTTCCCTGTTGGCACAGAAAGAAATTAATCTATATTATACACAGTTTATAAAATGAATATTTTGATAGGAAAAAAATAATCTTTGCAGTGCTGTCAGCACTTTGATTAATTTGGTCAGATAGCTATTGGTCTCATTAATTAATTTAAAAAAAATCTTTCCAAACATCACCAAAACATTTTTGAACCTGATAACACAGAATGGTGGTGAAACAATTTTTGGCAGACATTAAAAAATATATAGTGTATGTGTCACCATCACTCGTCACTATTATAGCAGGCTATCCTTACCAAAATAAATGATTTTCTTACGTGCTTGTTTGGTTATTTGAAACAGGCCCTAAAGAATTCAAGCCTGGCAAGGAATTGTTATGGTGCTTACAAGAACGTCCTGCATAATGCAGCCCAAAAACAGGCCGATGCAATACCATGCACTCAGGCTACCACACAGGTGAACCCACGGTTGGATGCGCATCCATAACCCCTTATGCAATAAGGGGATTAGCGCATCCAAAATGTGCGTGCAAACCAGTGCATAGCTAATAGCGCTCATCACATGCAAATGCCATGTTGATTACCCCCTCCCCCACCCGATGTAAAAAAATAAATGTGCTTTTTATTCTCAAAAATTAATGCCAGACCCAGAGCTCCAAAAGTTTACAGAAAAAGCAGAAAATACTGCTTTTATGGGGTTTCTCCGATTTAATATTATGGCGATATTAAGTTGGAGGAACCACAGAAAGCAGCAATGTGAAAAAATAATGAAAAAAAAAAAAAAGTCTTGCCGGTGGTCAGGCACTCGATTAATGAGCGTCCATGGCTGTGGACAGGTTACGGAAAACAGACACTTAAAATTAAGCGTCCATTTTCCTAACCCACGCACAGCCACTTCTCCCGTGCGCCCGATGCAGAGGATGTGCTAGGGGCGTACAATTTGCCCCTAGTGTGTCGTTTGTAGTATGGTGGCTCATTTGCCTATTGCATCGAGTGCCCAGGAGAGATGATTATGTGCATTAAAAAAAAAAAGTGCATTCAGTTTGGATGCACATTTTTAGTGCATCGGTATTGCATCAGCTTGAAAGTTTTCCTAACCAGTCTTTTCCTTCCTGCATTTTGGATTGGAAGATCATCCTCAACCCATATGAAAATTATCTACAAGCAGAAAATCTTGACCATTTCCTTCCCCCATACTTTCTGTTCTTGGTTTGTGTCAGTCATGTGTCTCTCTGACTGCAGTCATTAGCCATCACAATCCCACACTGTGGGCTGTAGCAATTAAACTAACATCGTAACATAGCAGTTCATTGGCAGGGCTCATCTAATGCATGGTCCCCACTCAAGTCTTCACTCCTCTCTCTCCTTGGACTCTACCAATCCCTCTGTATTGGTCCTAAGTGTGAATGAGTTTTGGCACAGCTGTGGTTCTCACCCTTTCTTTCTGTGTGAAGGGATTGCTGGCAGCTCCTAATCTCTCAAAGAAGGAGGAGTTTTTCCATAATTCCCTCTAAACCTTCCTCCCTCGATGGAAAATACTATCTTCTTGTACTTTGTCGGATATTTGAAAGTTTAATTTTTTTCATATCCCCCTGTTCTCTGTCTGCCAGAGAGCAAACTGAGTTCCTTAAGTCCAAGTAAACAAAAAGTATTGCCTCTTTAATTGTGATTTTTATTTCATTCCAGGGGAAGTATTAGTGCTTAAAGATTTTCTTATGCCTGATTTGACATTCCCATCCTTACCATCTGAGCAAACCAGAAAGGTCCTGTGATGATCCTTATCAAAGCAAGAATTTATTTATTCATTCATTTTCAAACATTTGTTATTCCTCTTTTTACTAAGAAAGGCCTCAAGGCAGAATACAACAATTTAAATCAGACAATTGCATTTGAAATAACTTTACAGTTGGAATCAAATTTACAGTTAGAAGAGCATTGGGAACCCAGTGGTGTATAACTTAAAGTCCTTAATCGGAAGATTAGGTATTCAATCCTGAGGCGTGAAAACACTGAATAGTGCACTCGGCAGAGATTTAAACACACAGGAAACATGCACATTTATTGCCAAAAAAGTCTAAGCATAGACTAATACAAAATGTTAAGATTTAAAAAAAAAAAAAAAAAAAGGAAATGGAGGAATGTGGCTAAAACGGCATCAAGAAAGAAATGATATGAGGAATCTGTTTGATACAGGGTTTCCAAACTACCCACAATGAACATGCATGACAAATGCAAGGGGAAAAAAAAAATCAAATACTGACTGTATTGATCCATAGAGATAAATGATTTTACTGGTGCACAGATTTTGGGAGTGAACCCAAGTTGCATTTTAAAACATGCACAAAACCAGAGAATGGAGCAGTTGGTCCGGTTCTCCTTCTAAGACAAAACGTATCTATCTTTGCCAGGGGAGTTTAGCTTGTACCTTCTGTTACCATGTAAATGATGTTTCACTTTGATTTCAGAACTGTTAACCAGGGCTTCTCTTCTAGAAATATGTTCAGAAGATAGAGAAAAAAAAACAAAAACTCCGCCATTCTTGGTTTACTGGAATAAAACGTTGACTTCTCCCTGCCCCAATGCCCATTTTTCCATTCTTGCCTGTATTTGTTCTGTCTTGTATGCCTCGATGTGTACAAAGTGCTGACTGATACACTAAATTATCACTTGTTTATTGTTACTGCACATACAGTGAAAGTTAATTGACCACCTTGCCCCCCGGTTTATGGACAAGTAGATAAATAACTACCAAAGAGCAATAACATGATGGTCATTGATTCGATACATTAGTGGATGGGCTCTTGCTATATCCAGGCTGGGGCTATCTATTTTTAATCCCATTAGAGTGTCTCTCCAGATTTGCCTGATGCCTTTTCTGTCACAAAAAGTACTTGTTTTCTTTCTGTGGCACCGTGCTTCAAAATACCCTTAGGACGTTCACATGACAGAATTAATTTGGAATATAATAGGAGATCTGCTTGAAAGACTGATGATTGTATTTCTGTATAGTACAGACTTTGCACAGCTAGGAGAAAATTAAAAGGACATTTTGGTCTCTGGGGTCAAAACAATATACACTGAACCCCATGCTCAACTTCCCTTATCTTAAAAAGGTGGCATCTTTCTCCTATAAGAGTTCCCCTCATCACCAGCTAATTTGGCTCATCAGATTCCACTCATCATACTTCTGTTAATGATAAAAAAAATAGCATGGTACGATTATGCACTTCTACCTCTCAATAGGAAAAAGACTAAATGTCTCTTAAAACGGCAAGAGGATATACAAAAAGCTTCAGGAATTTTGTAGTAGCATCTGTTCGAATTGCTTTGAAAACTTTCACAATAAAGAAGTCTCTGGACAGTAGTAAAGTAACATAGTAGATAACGGCAGAAAAAGTCCAATTGACCTATTCAGTTTGTCCTGTTATTCCATACTGCTAAGGATGTAGCTCAATTATGAACCATACATACAGTGTAACCACTTATAGGATATTGCTCCTTATCTAAGGCAATGTTTTCTCATCTTCCTCCATTGCACCCTTACCTTCTTGGGTAGCTAAGCATGCAAGATTCCCTTCTTAGCTAACATCCAGCACACCTCCCCTCCCCTCCCATCTCGAACCACATGATCCCACAGTAATCTGAAAAGCCATTAACACCAATATGGCTATTACAGCCTTTCTGCACTGACCTGCTTGGTCAGCAAAACCAGTAGGTGTATGGAAGAGAGGTCAGTCAGAGGCTGTTTAACTCTCGATTTAGGTCATCTCTTACTGATGACTGGGACCATATGATGGCAGGGAAAGAATTACTCTCTACATGTACCTGATGATTGCCAGATACAGGATGTTGGGTTAGATCAATGGTTCTCAAAATGCACCCCCACTGGTTGAGTACTCAGGATCTCTCTAATGAATATGCAAAAGTGATATGTGCATGCAAATATATTTCATGCATATTCATTAGGGATATCTTGGAAACCAGAGTGTCTGGGGGACCCAAGGACCTGTTTCAGTTCCCCTGTGTTAGATGGACCCTTAGACTGACCGAGCCTAGGGAAGGACAATAATCAAAGCCATTTCTGCAGATTACAAAAGCATTTTACCAAAGGAAATGGGCTTAATAAATGTTGCCCACCCTCAATGTGGGGAAAATATGCAATGTTCCACAACAAGAGTATTTCTCCTTGCAGAGTGGGGGACTGAACAATGCATGTAGTTTGGATTATTGAAAACTACACTTGTTTTTAGAAAAAAAAAATTACCTATAGAGAAAGCATGCACAAATTTCTGCAGGTAATTTATGAGGAGCAATGCATAGTCTGATTCTTTACCCCTAATGTCTAACGTAAGTCTCAAAGAACTAGGATAAATCTGTTAAACAGTTAAAAAAAATGGGAGCTGGTGGGGCAGGAGAGTAGGGATAACTCCTGCCCTCGTTCGACTTCTACAACCCCCACAGATGGGATAAGATGGGTATGGAAAGGGTGGGAGCCAGGGGGAGGTGCAGGGGGGGGGGGGGAATATGCTCTCATGGGGGATGGGGAAACCAGCCCCTTCCATTTATTTCCTTTTTTCTCTTATTTAAAGTCTATTTAGGTTTTTTTTGTTTGCACTGAAAAATCAAGCAAAATGAAAACCAGAAAACCCAACAAAAAAAACCCCAAACACAAGTTTATTTTCTGTGCAGATCCATACTTTGAAAAAGGCAGAATCAAGGAAAAAAAAAGATGAGCATACGCCTAATATATGACTTGTTTGTAACAAGTTTGCTCAGCTGGACCCTTACAAATCTGAAAGGAAAGCTAATTATCAAGGTTAAGATTAACTGTGATGGCACCCTGCTCGTGTCCTGTCCTGGACCATTGAGAGTCAGCACACAAAAAAAGCAAACTTTCAGAAACAGAGTTATTTCTTTTCTGGTGTTACTTCAGTTAAAACCATATGGGTAGATTTTAAATGCTCAGTGCACATAAATCCCGGGCATTACGCATGTGGCCAGGCCTTGCATGCAGTTTCAAAGGGACCCCGGCCACACGTGTAACCCCCGTTACATTCCGAAGTGCCGGGCCCAGAGAAAGGGCGGGGCTGGACGCGGCAGGTACAGTGACCATTTGCTGCTGTACCAGGGAAGCGCAGTTGCTTCTGCTCCAATGGAGCAGAAAGCAACGAAACAAAAAAAAAAATTCCCTCCCAGTCTGCTCCTTAATTGGACTGGATTATAAAAAAACCCTGCGTGAGGGATTTTATAACATGTCCACCGGCACATGCATGTTATAAAATCAGTGCATCCATGTGTGCTCGCCAGGAAGAGTGCACACCTTTTAAAATCTACCCCCTATTATCTTTGAGACAGTGGCATTCCTTGTATGCACCAACCCAAAGTTCTCCTTAAAGCCATAATGTGCCATTTTGAAACCGAAACCCCCAAGCTGCAGACTTCCTGAAGGACTCTGCCCACCTGTAGTGGTAGATTTAGGCTTAGTACAGTTTTGTTTGATAATTTGCTAATTACCTCTGATGATATCATCTGGGTAGGGAGTTGGAGGATCATAGTACTAATTAGTGATCTTTATTTTTAGAGCATGACTGCAACACGAAAGGTAAATTGCAAATCCCAGTAAAGAAAAAAAAAAAAAAAGGTAAGATCAACTCATGAAAGTTTTCTTATCTAAAAATTAAAGAAACAAATGCTATTGAGAAAAAGGAATCTAATATAAGTTTAAATGTCACACACACACACAAACTTAGCAAGTTAAAATGAGCCCTCACTGACCCACTAAATTTAAACTTGCTAAGATTATATATATATATATATATATATATATATATATATATATATATATATATATATATATATATATATATATAAAGCAAGGCACCAGTCAAGGCATATCCCCCAGGTCAGCCATCTCCAAGCAGTTTCACCCTGCAGGACATTAAGGTTCTCTAGCTCCATCCCACAGCAATGCAAAAACAAAGAGATGGGTCCACCACACCTTACAGTTCACAAATGAAAAAAATCTACATAAGTTTCCAGAGCCCCTCAACTCATTGGGGAGACACATGAGCTTAGCCTTTTGGCCAGCAAACCACCCTGCTAGGCAGAAGCACAACACTCCCCCTTCTCCCCTCAGTTGTGCTGCAGGCTATGGTTCTCCCAGTCCTAAAAAAAACCCAAAAATAAAAACCCACAACCCAGGCACAACATCAGAGCAACCCACTTACTGTTTCCATGTCAATGCTAATAGTTTATACTACAGAGACCTCCAAGCCCATGACTCCTTCCTCCTCCTCCACTGAGGAGCTGAGCTTCCTTTAAACCCCAACGTATCCCCAGTGCCTTCCTCCTCAGTCATCATGGGGTCAGGTGTGTGCATTCTCAGGTGTATAATCAAGCCTCTTTCCTGTCTCCCATTGGCTTGTCCTTGGCTCAAAGAACCTGGGAAATGTCATCTTCTCCTGTGGTCTCTGTTGCCTGGCTCTGCCCCACCACCTCTGGACAGCTACATCACGACAGTGTGACTTCTGTTCAGGCCAATTTGTGTGTCTCACTGTGGGATGCAGGGCACAGTTGTTTTCTTGCATCTTTGTTGGGAGAGAAGGCCGATGCCCCTCTCCCAGACTGTATTCGTATGGCCTGAAATAGTGCCTGGCTCTGCCCTAGGCTCTCCCTGAAGGGATCCGGTCCAGGTTCCCCCCCCCCCCCCAGATACACTATGCACCTCATCACAACTGTTTATAATTTTACAATTTTTAACAAGTATTACTTCTTGCTTTGATAAATCAAGGGTGAAGCTACATTATATAAACAAGAAAAAGACTAAGAAAGAATATCACAAGTAGAATAAGCCCTAACTAAAACCCACAAGAGGGATGAGAAAGAATTATGAATCAAACTCTTCAAGAAATAAGAAAGAGGACGATACTTGATATATGCACTCAATTACATCCGCATATTGCAAATCTTACATAAGCTCTGGGGTGGATGCTGGATGATTTGCAGTTCTACTGTCTCTACAAAATGCTTTAATTGAGATGGCTCAAAAAAAAACACAAACTTGTTGCCTTTTAATTTTATTAAAGATTTGGCTCGGTATCTTAGAAAAGACAACCCCTCCCCGCCAGACCTAGCACAGTTTCTCTGTGCTGAATAAACAAACAATCTTCTCCTAGCCTGGGTCTGTCTAGACATCCGAGAAGATACGTATTTTTATGTCAGATAACTGTGGATTAGTTTTGTAACCATGTAACAACTCAAGTGTATTTTCTGTTACAACTACTTTTCCTTCTTGTTGAACAAACAATGCAGTTGCTAATTCCTAAGCAACTTTTGTATAACTTCCCTGGTATGGACAGTGTGAGTGCGAGTCCTCTTTGTACTACCCTAATGACATTGATCTAGTGGAGTCTGTTAGTTGACCATTCAGTCATCATCTCACCAGGGATAACAGGAGAAGTGCAGTTTTTGCTCAAGAGATTGCAGTTTTTTAAAAAACAGATGATGCATCATCTCAATTAAACATAGAAACATGATGGGAAAAAAGGACCATATGGCCCATCCAGTCTGCCCATCTGACCAATTAATTTAGCATAATATTTCTCATCACTTCCTTAGAGATCCCCTGTATTTATCCCCTGCTTTCTGGAATTCAGATACTGTGTTTGCTCCACCACTTCCACTGGGAGACTGTTCCACCATCTACCACCCTCTCTGTAGAAATATTTCCTAAGATTACTCCTGAGTCTACCCCCTTTCACCCTCATCTCATGATCCCTCGTTCTAGAGCTTCCTTTCTACTGAAAAAGGCTCACCTCCGGTGCATGGAAACCTTTGAGATACTTGAATGTCTCTATCATAGCTCCCCTGTCTCGCCTTTCTTCTAGGGCAGTGATGGTGAACTCCAGTTTGAGTGCCACAGACAGGCCAGGTTTTCAGGATATCCACAATGAATATGCATGAGACAGATTTACATACCATGGAGGCAGTACATGCAAATCTCTCATGCATATTCATTGTAGATATCTTGAAAACCTGGCCTGTTTGTGGCACTCAAGGACTGGCATTCACTGATCATGTTTCAATATTTTTATTAACAGTAATAAAAAAAAAAACCATTTACAAACAAAACCTCCAAGTACAGAGTTTCTTATGAATTAGAAGGCCATTGTAGAAAAGAAATACAAATGACAATCAGCGATAACCTCCCAGCCCCCACCCACCCCCTTCTCCCTCAGAAGTATACAGGGTTAGCAAGTAAATCAAATATAGCAAACTTGCTCCGCTATACATCTTAAATGCCAGTATTCAGAATCAAGCTTCTAGCCTCGTGCAGCAGAGTCTGGATGTACTTCTCCCAAACATTTAAAAAAACAACATCTGCATTTATCTGTAGTATGTGAAGCCAAGTTTTCCATTTGCATCTTGTCATGTAGAAGGTTACACCATTGCCAAAAGGAAGGCACATTTTCTCCTCTCCAGTTAAGAATATTGGTTTGCTTCCCCCAGAACACAGGCTTTGTGGTATTCAGCCTTTCACCCTCAGATTGAAAGATAACAGGGGGGGGGGGGGGGGAATGCTCAAAACAACCAAGCTTCAGTAATTTGTGGAACAACATATCCCAAAATGGTCAAAACATAGCTGGAAATGTTTAACCACAAAGGTTGTATCTTAGTACAAAACCAAAAGGCAGGTGAAAGCGCGCCTATAGAAACACCAGAGTGCACATATCGCTCCGTGGTACCAACACCCGCCTTAAAGGCTAAGGCTTGAGAAATAAGTGCTCTCCTCAAAAATGTATATTGCAACTCTCTAAGGTATATATTGGAAGAGAGTTCTTTAATATGACTGAAACTAGAGCAGATAGTAATCCCTGAAATAAGATATCCACCAGCCACCCTTCCATCTGTTCAGCAAAGGTCCAAAATCTAATTTGGGCTTCATTTTGCTTAACTCCTTACGAATTCTAGACAAAGACAATTTCCTCACTAACTCTGGCTTGAATAATTCATCCAAGGAATCAAAAAAAAAAAAAAAAAAGAGAATCTAAAATCCTCCCTTGACAGAGTTGCAAAATAACGTTTCAATTGAACATATGAAAAATTATTTGAATCAATGAACTCCTAATGTTGTTTCAAATCAGGGAATGACATAATTGCTCACTCCATCACTGTTTAAATCTATCCCCATATGCTTTACAACAAAGACCACTGACCATTTTAGGAGCCACCCAGTAAAGCCATGTGTTGATGTTAAAGGCTGTAACTTGATTCTTTATGTTGGAAAACAGAAATTCGTTCACTTTGGTATTCGTTCACTTTGGTTTATATTCACCACTTTGGTGGTGAATATAAACCAAAGAATCTTTTAATGTAGAAGACCATATTCCTTTAGACATTCATTATCCAGTATAGCTCACCATATTCAAGGTCCATTCAATGACGTTGTTATATTCCTTCTAAATGTTGGTCTAATGCTGTAACGCTTCTTCTGCTAGAATATTATGCTAATTCTGAGCGTGTACAGTTGTTTGAAAATGACATGAAAACATAGATGACATACGTTGTCATTTTGTGTTTGTTTTGGGATTTTAGTATGCCCTAAAAAGTGTGTGCCACATACGTTTAATTAGTGCTAAAATCCCAAAAATGACAAAGCAAAATAAAAATAAACCCTGAAATGAAATAAAAATGACATGAAATGAGGGTTGGTTTTTTTTTTTGCCATGCATACCCCTACCAACTACTACAGGGGAAAGAAAACATCTTCCTGATCTTACCTTTTGATTGTGTGGTCCTATTCTTGCATTACTGATTTATTCATCTTGCATTGTTCATAATACAGTCATCCCACGGTGCATTCTATTTCTTCAGTAGACCCGTTATAATAAACCTTGGTTATAGTGGAGTGGGCATCTTGTGTAAATTCTTCTCCAATAAATCTTTAGAGCAAATATGCTTGCTAGCTTCCAGACTCTTATATGGAGACACCAAATAAGTTTCTTTTTTTGTGATATTAGATTGCAAGATCCCTACCCCAAAATATAGCACTGACTTCTCCACTGAACTTCTATTTTTGAATTAGCAAGCAATACTATGAGATTGTTCAAACAGTACATGCAAGCTACTAGTTACTCAAACGGAATCAGAAAAATATAAAAGTCAGAATAGGTGGAAATAATAAGTAGAGAATTAAAAATGTGAGCTTTGGTGCTATGTTAACATGGCTAGCTAGCACATTACATTACTGGGTGAGCAAAGTGTTGATGCAAAGGCTTTTTCTTCCCCCAGAAATAGAATATGAGAAAATAATTTATAAATTAGATGGTATTTAAGGATTTTTATGTACCGCGGCTCGTTAGCAAACATCACCTCGGTTTACAATGAACATTAAATTAGCAACAAGCTTTACAATCCAACATATTTAAGTAATGATACATAGCTGATAACATTGAAATAATATAATTAAAATAAACCAAAACTAGAATTAGATGGTAGTCATGTCCAAGTTGGGAGACCAATCTAAAATTGTTAAAATACAACCATCAAGAGTAAAAGTTACAAACCCTTCCATTCTTTTAATAGTGGCGAGAGAAGATTTGTTTGTTTCTTGGGCTCCTTACAAGGAATATAAGAATACTATATATGAGTGAAGTAGACTAACATTAAATTAATGATATCTGCAGGCCAGGATGGTAACAGTTTCCGTGTGGTCTTGTAGGATAAACAGCAGAGCTACAACAGAAGGCTGCCACTTCTAAGCCTGAATGAGACATCTTTCCTCGCAATGGAGCCCGAATCCTTTGCTTCATATTTCTCGAGTGTATCTGATGCAACACAATATTCATTAAAAAAAAAAAAAAAATGTTTCTGGATTTATTGATGAGCAAGTTTCATTTCATTACTTCGTCTCAGACCAAGCTAGGTGATTTAAGTAGTGGATTTAAGGCTGTGTCATGGCTTGGCTGTACTACTTGGGAATGTGAGCAGCATAAAATGAAACCAAAATACTTGGATAAATCTCGAGGTCAACCAGTGATAAATTTTACACAGGACTCAACATAAATTTCCCTGCACCTGACAAGCAGGAACTCCTTGCCTCTGCAGGTAATAAAGATGCTTATAAAACCAGCAAGTAAAAGATTAGGGATGTGCTTTCAATTCATTCTGAAAACAGAATGGAAGAAAAACCAATGTCATTTGTTTTCTTTCTATTTTGTTTTAAAAAAACAACCCTCCCAGGCCCCTTTCTGCCCCTCCCCCACCCTCTATGCCCCACCTCCCAGGATCTTACTCCAGTTGGTCCTGCCCTACCTCTGATATTTTGTATTTGCTCATCTCAAACTGGCACCAGTGGCTCATACTGTGCCTGGCAGGATTAACCCTGGGAAATCTCATCCCACTGAATTGGCACTTCATGGTGACTTCTTACACTACCCTATGATTCAGTCTGACAGGACGGCAAATATGAAGAATGACCAGGCACAAAGAAATCTTCTGAGGAGAGACAAGCAGCAAACCAAACTTGGAAATAAACTATCATCAGTTTATTACTACAGTACCTCTGCTGTCATTCAGTCTGTTTCTATTTTTGCCTTCAAAGGCTAATGCAATCTTTAGGTTGACATTGGGCGGCATGCTATGTTTAGAATAAAGCAGTGAATAATATGTGTAAGGATTTCATGGCGTAATTCTGTACTCTGGATGGTAAATGCAAACCAAATGCTGGGTTATTGGCTATTTGCTAATATAGGTGGCTCGGAATAACCTGCGAGGGACGCAGCGTACCCTTCCTTCTTCTTTTCAAAGATGTAGTCCCTGCTCGGTGGCATCCTGCACTCTGTCGTCAGGGCCTGCCACTAGCCCTTCCCATCTCTGAACATGGACTTTTAATCTTGACCAGTTCTGCAAGGAGTGATTGTTTCTGGCGGGGAAAGTGAAGCTTCGCCCTGCAGAGATTTCTGCTCCTGGACAGGGAAGGCTTGCAGGCAGGAAGAGACAGAGGTGTTCACATCCCATAGAAAGGAATACATGAGCAGAAGAGTGGAAATTTGGCCCAAAAGGGGTGCCTTGTTGCTTAAGAAGAGACAGCACTGGCTTCATTCATCCCTTTAGGACTCTCTCCTTTCTCCAAGGAGCCCACTGGAAGCCCAAGTGTCAGCGTGGTCTTGGTGGCTGGGAAGGTAAAGCACAATTCAGCACATCCCAGTGTGGCTGTGAAGTGGCACTGCAGTCCCTTAAGGCCACCGAGTACTCCAGATTCCCAAGAGACAAGTCTGAACAAGTCTCCTCTACAGGCACTGCAATGAGTTCTTCAAGACAGTCACACACCTTTTTTTTTTTTAAAGCAGTTGATTGCCCTATAACTCATGCATTTAAAATAGAAAACTATTTATTTTAAATCTACATTAGAACCTGCCTTGTCTTCACATTGTTAAGGATCCCCCAGGAATAACAGTTAAAAGACAAACCTCCCTAGAACAGTTCTCTTAAAAAAAAAGATATTTAATTCTAAATCCTTTCTATGGAGACATCTTTCATGCGCTTATCAGAGTCAAGAAACAAAAACCCATCAGATGAAAGAGACGTTTGTAGCTGCCGCTACCTGATTCTCTTCGGGATGGCTAATTATGAGGGCAATGTTTCTTAATTTAAGATCTTTTGTTCTCAGACCCCCGTGGGGGTCCTTTCTCCTTTTGACTGACGGAAACACAAAGAATAAAACCTGGCCGAGTAATCAAGTTCCAGGTGCTGCTCACGGAATCCTAATTTTTACTTAAAAATACAGCTCACGCCACCACGGAAGACGGTGCTTTTGATGAGAAAATAAAACTGCTGCATGTTTTACATCACATTTTATCGAATTTCATTGAAATGCTTTAACAATTTTGTTGCAAAAATGGCACATTTTTCCTTTATTAATTTTTTTTTTGTTTTGACTGACAAGTTTATATTTGTACGCAAAATAAATTTTGCCAAGGAGGTAAAACCTTGCTTGCTTGTTTTTGGTTTGTAAGCAAAGTGAATAAATTCGTTTTCTGTGCTTTATTGTCCAGGGAGAGAGACTGCGGGCTCTCGTTCATTCCTGATTTGGTGATATCTGCATCACTGCTGGGGCCACGGCAGGGCCCAGCTCCTTTAGGGAACCTCAGGGAAAACGACGGGACCATGCACAGAAGGGTTTACCAACCCTGTCTGTTTCTTTAGCCGAGGCTGATCCATTCCAGATCGCACATCTCCGCTAGGTCTGCTTTTTAAAAGAAACATTTTTAGAAGGGAATTCAAACAGAACTGTAAGTCCATGCAATGCAAGGGAGTAAACCCAGGACTCCATCAGTTACCTTGAAAAACCTGGAGCCGGTTGGTAACCCTGTGTGTGGTGGTGGTAGTGGGGCTCTTGTCCCCTTTTGGTGGAGGACATTACGGGGGCAATTTTCTGGTGCTACAGCTTGGGAGCAAGTCGGTAGGGACTTTTCACACATGGATGTGTTTCAAAGGGAAAATACAGGTGGGGCTTTCACTCTGAAACTTGCTGCAGAGATATGTACAGATTTTCTAATCAAAATGATATGCACAGACATGAAAATGCAAGCTAGGTGCATTGTTTTCCCCAATCCTGCCCAAAAAACCATGCCCCTGGCAATACCTCCCCTAAATGCAGCTGAAAGTATGCTTGGTGGAACAGTGCGGTATTTCTAGGTATATTAGTAGTTACATTGCAGATGATGGAAGATGAAAAAATGGCCCATCCTGTCTGTACCGCTGAGATTCATTCACTTTGGGTAGATGCACATACAAATCTCCATAGGCAGCCAGCACCAGCTCTGTCATCTCCTATGTCTTTTACTCAAGCTCACAACCCTTTCCCTAGCCTTGCCCTTCATATCGGCCACAAGCATGCCCAAAATCTTGTTACAGTGATGGCCTTGAGCACCTCCACTGCTAGGCCATTTCAGGCATAGCCCTCTTCAGACCCAGGGCCATCGAGCCCAGCATCCTGGCTCTGACAGTAGGCACAAGTAATATAATAACATAAACCTGGCAAATCTGAAAAAGTATACCTATTTCTTGTTTCTCCTAGAGATAAGCAATGGCTTTCTCTAGTCTACCTGGCTAATAATGTTTCCTGGCCTTTTTTTTTTTTTTTTTATCAGATACTTGTTCAAACCTCTTTTAAACAGCTATGCTCATCTCCTTGACCACATCCTCTGGCACCAGTTTCCAGAGCTTGACTGTGCACTGAAGGAAAAATTATTTTATGTGATTTCTTTTAAATCTGCTGATTGTTAGTTTAGAATCACTGATTCTTGGTGGCTTGGAGTTGTATGGTCATTGTGGGCAGAGGTACGACACTGAAAGTAGGGCAAATCCAGAGAACATAGAAGAGCAGCTACTGCACTTGAAACGAATCAATACACAACACAAAAGTGCAGAGAAAACATCATAGTCCTGATGGAATTCACAAATGAGTCATATTTATTTTCAATATTTTTAAAATGGCAACTCCACTGTCTTGATAAATCACAATTTCAATAGGGGTCCCCCGACATGGACCCGTATTTTGCCGAGGCTGTGTCGGGAGGGACATTTAGCTTTTATATTTATCAAAACCAAACATACGGCTTCATACAGTCATTGGTCATAAAAAGCATCTGGCATCAGGTGGTCCAGAAAGGTGCGAGAGCAACAGGGAAGAGAGTTTTTAGACTGAGAAAGACTTGTGTCCTAACCTGCTGAACAGATTTAACCTTTTGGCTGTCAGTTGCAAGTGGTTTTAGTTCTGTGTAGGATCAGTTTTTTCAATCAATCCTACAATGATCTTATTTTCTCTCTGTGCCCTGTTTCTCTGGCACTGCCCTTTGCTTTTCATTGACTGCAGTAACCTTCAAAACTGCAGGACTTGATGACTATAAGTTACTGGGAGAAGGGGGTTTCACTAGATAATCTGCTTCCGCGTTGTCACTCACTGTGCTTGTTCCTGGCCGAGTAGGTTCTGCTGTATCATTTCAGGTATAAGAGTTGGAAAATCTGAGGTAACAAACCAAGTAGTCTGGACTGAACACATGGATGGGCCATCTCCCCTCCCTGAGGTAGTAGGCGACCCCCTGTGGTTTCTGCTTCAGCCCACCTGCTAAGTTATCTTTTATTCCATGCTACCCTCTAAGGGCCTGATTTGCTAAGTGGAGAATGGGAGAATAATCGTAGTGAATCAGGTCCTGGGCTGCACATTACTGTTTGGCTACAAATGGTTCAGGCTCTTTGATTAAGAGTTGCTTAATAAATAAATAAGTGAATAGATAGATATTAAACTTTCATCATAAGAGCCTTATGGGGCTTGTTTACCCTACTGGCTAAACAGAAAACTCCAGACTACACGCCCCAAACTGCTTTGGTATACAAGCAAGATAAAAACAAAAGGAGTGATTCACGTCTATCTGGTATGCAGGAGCAAAATGCCCTCTCCTGCTACAAGGGAGAGCAGATCACATAGTATAGTGAAAACATCCAAGCGCCAACGCCTTCTTTGAAAACCCTTCCATCTGAAAGCTTGCAGTCAGAATGGTCCTTTTCCCCGAGGAAACGTCTCCCTGCCGACTGCAAGTCCATGCTGCCTGCTCAGTATTCATGCATTCCTTGTTTACTGGCGAATTAGGCATTTTCTTCTTCTTCCCTTCTTATCTCCAAGCAGCAGACGACTCCGGGCTTTTATGGCTCGGTCAGGAGCCTGTGCCTTCCTCCGGCTGTGGGGGAATGAATGTCCCGGTCAGCAGAAAGGAACCATGACCAGAAGCTAAGGTGCCGGCCGCTGTACGCCTGGCAGATATTTGCAAGATCTTCTTTCCCCCTCCCTTTGCACGTGAATAGTGCAATTACTTCCCCCCCCCCTTGCTCTGGGCGCTTCGCAACACCCCGGATCTCAAAACGGAGGGAGGGCCATTATGGGACAGCCTGTGCGAAGCAAACTTACGCCTACAAGTTCGCTCTGAAAATTGCCCCTGCACGCCGGGCCGCTGCTAGGGTTGGCCGGCGCAATGGCCAACCCTAGCAGCGGCCCGGCGTGCAGGGGCGATTTCACGACAGGCAGAATCCCAAAATAAAAGGCAAGCTTTTTGTATAGAGAGAGCATCGAGAGTGTCCTGAACACCTACCGAACCAAAAACCTCCACGCTCTCTTGCTTCCGCAGGCGAGGATTGCCCACTACGCCGGCCCTGCCTGCTGATCTGTGCGCGCGTAAGTGGAGGCCCTGAATTTGTGTGCTTACCCGGCCTCCTGCGGTTGTATTAGGCATTTCCCTGTCCGCAGAGGGCTTGCAATTCAAGGGGGGGTCATTGATTAAAGGTTTTCTTCCATTCTTTTGTCCGTGGGAAGAATGTTTACTAAATAGGGTCCTGAGTTGGTACCTGAAACAGTGGAGGGCAAAGTGACTTGCCCATGGTCAGAAAGAGAATCAATGAGAGAAGCGGGATTTGAACCCTGACTCCAATAGCTAGAATACTCCTCCCATTACCCTTTTTATGCTCCCAAGCCATTGGACAACTCCATTCTTGGAGGGCTGCAAATAAGTCTGGTTTTCATGGTTATATGAAGGCAAATGTATCTGATGAATATTCATTGGGGATAGCCCAGAAAGCAGACCTGTTGGTGGCCCATGCTGGCTGGAGCAGTAGGCTGGGACTGGGATTCACAGCCATTTATTTCTGTCTACAATCAGCTGTTTCAATTCTACCCATTCTGCTGTCTCAGAAGTCTTTCCATTATTGGACTCCATTTTCAAAAGGAAATTATGCATACTTTCCCTTTCCATGGGTACAAAGTACCCACAATCTGATGGACTTAAAAATACAATCCATGTGCACCCTGAGAATACCCCTTTCGTTTTAGTGAAATAACCTAACACCTCAGTGATTACCCTTAGAAAGTTATTCTTCCTTCCATCAGTGAAAGGAGGATAATTCCCGAAAGCTTGTCACAGATGCATTAAGTTAGTCCAATAAAAAGAGCTCATCTACAGCTTGTTTGTTGATCCATATATTATCTATATATTCATGCAGATTAACATGGAAATCATTCTTTTTTTTTTTTTTTGCAAAAAATAAATAAAAAAAAAAAAATCTATCAAATGTTCAGGATCAAAGACAATGTATCAGTTACTATGAGGAAAAAATCTGCAGCAAAAGCCCAAACTTCTTGGCACAGAAGTTAACACATTTAGGTGTTAATAAGCTTTTCATGCACCCTGAGTAGCTTTACAGAGATCAGGGAAGATCTAAATTTTGTGACTCCTGCAATTCACTTTATATTGTTCAAGAGCAGAGGACACCAAAAGCATCGTCTTAGGAATGGTTTCATTCAATGTTCCCTTTAAGTAAAGTTTGAGTAAAGTTCAAACTAGCCATCGCCAGTCCACTATCAGTAGTCCCCTCTCCATCGCCTCTTTGTTTCTCCCCAGAAAATAATATACCCTACTCAGATTGCAGCTTGCTTCTGATAGTATTTTAAGTACTTCAGCACACTACATTTTCAGCATTTCAGCCAATGTTGTGATAAAGGATCTTGGAAAATGAAGACACTCAAGATTGAACCACCTTGCATGATTTTCAAGGGTATCCAGTTAATTTATGAATAGTCGAGCTATCCTTAACCAGAGCTACACTAGTGACTTGCAAGGACTTCACCCATTCTTCTGAAATAGCAATATCCCCAGGGTGTTTTTCCAACATTTCATCCTAACTCTGCACATCAGCAGAAAACTTTGGCAAATTGCTAGCAGAATGAGTTACAAACCTCTTCCATAAGGTGAGAGATTTCAAAATGGCCTCTAACATAGTGGTGGCTTCTCTAACACAGTTCCTCACTCAACCATCATGCGGAGAGATAGAGAAGGCAAGGACTCGATAAACCCTGGTCCCTCAACTCTCTCCAGCTTGCAAGGTATCACCTGAAGAAAGAGAACATACCAGGCTGCAGCTGCAACGTTTTCGGACAGGAACAGCATTGAGTGCTTCTTCCCCTAGCTTCTGGCTCCTGCTCCTTCCTTCAAGACATTTGGTTTGCTGACAAGCTCATGGATCCCCACCATGCCTGGGACGAGGGAGCACCTGATTCTCGAGACTCAGTCACATCCACAACTATCTGGGTAGCTGCTTTGCTGTCAATGGACACCTCTGAGATTGTAACACCTGAGCCAAAGGTCAAAACTGATGTGATTGACCCCTGGAGGGAAGGTGAAGGTTCAACAGGGAATATCTTTGCCTTTCCCTTCTTCTTCACCATGACAAATAGATATTAAAGAGGTAAACAAAGCAAGCACCAATGGTTCTTGAGGTTCAAGCTGTTAACCAGCCAGTGCTATCTTAGAAATTAGTGATCTGTAAAAGATTATGCACAGATGTAGATCTCTGCAGAGCAGAACTGAGTTATCTTCTGAGCCAGCCCAAGTTTTGATTTTTTATGGTATTTTGGATGGAAAATCTTTTTATTGCCAGTTTCAACTGGATCTCCTTCCATGGGCATCTATTACCTCCCCCCAGACCAAAAGCCATATCATAATAGCAATGCTATGGCACTTCCGGATGGTGCGGGTCATCTTTTCGTTTATCCTGACCGTAATTCATGTCACCTGCACCCTCTGCCGCACTGTAATGCAGAGGCAGCCCATGTCTATCCTGCAGTAATTAGAGTACTTGGGGACTATTTAGCTGGAGAGAGAAGGCATGCCAACATCTACCTGAAATATGTCTGCTATTATTTTGACTGCTTATCCTTTCTGCAAAGCATAATTTAAAAACACATTTTCAAAGTACCAGCAGCCAGAAAAATCAATAGCTTATTTGCATAAGGTTTCATTTTTCATCAGTAGCTGTGCCATTAATCTGCAGTAAATGCATGCATACTGCTTTACCATTACAGATTATATATAGCTGTAGAGAATATAGTGAGGGTAGCATTTAGGTGTTAATAACTTAAAACCAACAGTTATGTTAAAGCTAAGCTGCAGCTGAATGGATATCCATCCCCACCCTCAGGTAGAATGGTAGAAGATATCCATGTACACAGCACATATACCACTTGGTTGGGAGGAGGTGTGCAGTATGCATGCTGTATACCTGGATTTCTGTATGGAAGAAGCTAGCAGTGGCATCATTTTTGGGTTCTAGTCTTGTCTCTGTCATTGGGGATTCTGCGTGAGGTGTGGTGAGCCACTCTGCTGTACCTCTGCCCATCTGATATTGTTCTTATCCGTCTGTGATGCAGTGTGGGGCGCATGGAAACCATTTGCAAAGCGTTCACCCTGAAAATGGCTTCATCCACATTTTTTGAAATGGTAGAATTCTAAAGCGCATTGGAGTCTTGGGTTGCAAGATGCCCATCTGAGCTACATTTCAGATCTACCATTGCTAGCCAGCGTAATGGAGCACTACAGTTAAAACACATTACTGTGAGGCAGCTGCAGATGCAGGCATCACAAAGACGGATGATTACTTCAAGTACTGCTTAGCTGTGCATTCACACTTTTAAAAATATCTTTTTAGGGATGGGATGCCATTTCTAAAAGGCAGGGGGAAGTTATGATGACTTTTTTTTTTTTGTGTGTGAGTATGATTTCCCATCTGAAAGAACACAAAAAAAAACATGAAAATGGTTTTGCTTCTGTGTTTTGGCGCTGGCTGATATGCAGAAGCAAAATGAAATGAAAGAACGGCAAAACAAAATGAAAAGCAAGAGTTGGAAAAAAAAATAGCTCGTCGCATTCTTTTATCTCTTTTCCAGGGAATTGTCCCAGATAAATCCGACCTTCCTTGTTCAAAGGCATCAGCGAGACTTGCAGGCTGAATTACCCCCAAAACGAGCTCCTATCCTTGTTTTGTCGTTTCTAAGGCTCCGCGTCTCCGGAATTGTAGCGTCAAAGCAGCCTCTACCTCTCTGCTCCTCTCCCTGCACACTTTCTTCCTCCCCCCCCCCCCCGAATGGCGGCCTTAGATGTAATGTAATCAAATAGAAGAAAAATAAGGAGAACCTCTGACAGGTCTGTAATGGAGACAATTTCAGAGAGAGCATGTAATCAGAGCTCGGTGGTCAAAGGTTATCTGTGTGCATCGCGTGGCAGTGTTTCCTGAGCCTAGAGGCAAAATAAGTAAGGGGTTGGGAGCTTATGCCCATGTGTCCAGCAGGGCCCGACAGCTCGAGGTTAAATCGTTGCACGGCACTGTTATGAAAGACCTCCAGATGGCAGACGTAATGCATTGTTAATGGGAGATGTGTCTGTGGTAGCTACTCCCCCCCCCTCCCCCTTCATTAGAAATAATCTATTTCTCTGCCTTGCCAACATAAGCTGTAATAAGTAAAAAGGAGCCAAAACAATATTTATATACCTATTGGGCTGAAAATGCTTGCAGTTCATGCTCACAATTCGTATGTGTCACATCTCTTCAGGCAGTGTGCTGCTTATATGGATGTGCAGCAGTAAATGCTAGATTCGCTTTGCATAGTCTCTCCTTCCAAGCTAATCTCTGATGGAGACATTATTTCCAGTATTTACAGCTCCCTGGCTCTCCTTTTGGTCCCCACAGCCCTGGCCTAAGCTGATGAAGTGATACTTGAGCCTGGAGTACCACCCAGGTTGTTTGTGCCGGGCACTAATCAGCGGATGATTTCACTGTGGCTCTGGTAAGTGCTACAGTGAATCTGCAGAAACGGATTTCCGGGAGCGTCCTAAAGGTGCGCTCCAGCCAGCTAAAAAGCCCTGTGTTTTATTTATTTACTTTTAGCTCATTTAAAATATTTCTAGTTCACTTTCTATCAATAATATGGCACAAAGCGGATTGCGTCATTTTCCTGTCTTGTGACCGAGCATAAGTTAAGCCGGCAAATATGTGCATTAAGCTTCACCAGTTTTCAAAAGCGTGCTCACGCGCGTCAGCCTGCTGGGGAAAACGATCCCGGCAAATTCACTCGCCTACAGAGTCACACCGGCTATTTGTTGCACAAAGCTATGCGGAGATAATTTAAGCGCATTTAAAAAAAAAAAAATCCAAAAGCATATGCGTAAGTCCCAACCCAGGCCCCGACTACACCCCTGGAGCACCTCTCCCCTATATGCATAAAAGTGGGCACATATTGTGCTGCACAAGGGCCATTTCTGCAGGAACATTATCCTCCACGTGGCACCCCCTACTTGTAATCCATTGTGATGGCCCTGTACACATAACTCCCAAACTGAAACGCAATTCAATATGCACGGAGCACTTGGACTACCATCTCTTCAAAAAGTTTTATCACACTGACCTGGTGCTTTCCCAGATAATGAACTCTACATCTTGCTACAATCACTCAATTTTTTCCCTTTGTTGGGAGATTATAATTTAATACCCTTTTTTTTTTTTTTTTCCAAGATACTTTATTAAACAAAATTGTTCAGCACAACAATTCCAAAAAGTACAAATGTACACGATACAATTGGTCCAACCGTGCGGAACATACATAAAAACACCATATACAACATGTTTTGATTTTTTTGTAATGGTTACAGCCCATCCCTTCCCCTATCCCCACTCCCCCCCCCCCCACCCACCCACCCCTTCTCCTCCCCACATTGCCGCCTGGTGATACAAACACACAAACAAATATTATAAGTACAACATTCCATAGTCACCCATGGTAAACCTCCTGACCGTTAAAGAAAAATACAGCAGAAACAAAGAAAAAGAGAAAAGAAAAGAAAACAACCAAAAAATCAAAAAAATTCCACCTCAAGAGCATCAGTCTAGTCATAAGGAACCCATAGCCTTAGGTCCCAACAGTAGGAGCAACAGGGTCTACCAACGGAAATAGGCGTTGAGTGGCCTCAGAAAGATGACTGTAGAAAACCTGCCAGATATCACGAAATCGATCCTTTTTCTTGCGGGAAAAAGTCTTGTAAAGTGATCCATATTCCATTTGGTAGAGATTAGACATTTGCGCATTCCATAATAAGTAATCTGGAGGAGTGTCCTCCACCCACTTTAATAGGATACATTTTTTAACAATCAAGCACACTTTGGAGAAAAAAAGAATGTTATCATGATTTAGCGAGGATTCACCTGAGTCAACGTTTAACAAACAGAATGCCATTGACCATTGTATCTGTGTGGAAAACATATTTAATACCCTTTTAATTGAGAAGTTAAATCTTATCTTGAAGTAATGGTTTTCCCATACTTCAGTTTTCCATTTCCTTCACCTAAAGCCATCTATTAACGATGACCAATCATACTTTGTCATGCAGAAGTATTTCAAAGGAAGCCCTGTGACCAAGTGGCTAGTTTAGCTGCAGCTACTCATCCTCAGCAGTTGTGATCTCGTAAAAACACATGAAAAACTATACTGGATCAGACCAAAGGCCCATCAAGCTCAGTATCCTATCTCTCACAGTGGCCAATCCCAGTACGCTGCAGGATCCCAAAAAAAATAGATCTAAGCCTTCTTTCTCATAACCAGGATTAAGCAGTGGCTTTCCCAGGTCTGTATGGCTAATAACAGTTATGAACTTTTCCTCTAGGAATTTGACAAAATCTTCTTTAAACCCAGCTATGCTAAATGCTTTCACCACATTCTCTGCATCACATTACCCAGTTTAATTGTGCACCTAATGAAAAAAATACTCTGATTTATTTTTAATGTGCTACCAATAAGCTTAATAAACTCTCTCAAGTATTATGTGAAAGGGTAAATAACCATTCCTGTTTCATCATTACACCCCACTCAAGATGTTATAGACCTCTATAATATCTTCTCTCAGCCATCTGGTCTCCAGGCTGAAGAGCCCTAACCTGTTTAGCCTTTCCTCACAGGGGGGCCATTTCATCACCTTTATCATTTTGGTTGTCCTTCTCTGTACCTTTTCTAGTTCCAGTCTTTTTTGAGATGAGGTGACCAGAACCACAGACACTACTCAAGGTGCAGTTGCACCATAGATTGAAAAAAAACTGACACCTAGGTTCCCGACTTTATCAATATTCTGGTATCATATATTATGCTAAAAATACTATCAAACTGGCTGTATAGCATCGAGTTACAATCATGTAAAAGTTTGTCTCCAGTCTCTTATCCTAAATTGAAAAGTTGAACTTAAGATAAGAGACTGGAGATAAAATACTGATAGATGATTATAACTCCATGCATTTGGTAATGTAGAGCACTGACTAACCTTACCTTTTAGAGAGGCTTGAGGTTTTTTTTTTTTTGTTTTTTTTTTCGGTTAATAAGAGTTTTTAAATGATTCCTTTGGACTTGTAATATTTAACATCTGTTTAATATACACATTGTTATACTTACTGCTCAATTGTTAAAAATTTAAATTTTTGTAAAGCGTTATGATGGCTCTACCAAATGATGGTATATAAAACTCAAATAAATAAATCCCTTTAGATGGATGGTAGTAGAATTAAAAGAGACTTTTATAGTTTATTAGGAAGCATTTTGTGTGGCAGAATCATGAGTTCTTAACAGGTCTCTGTGCAGTTCATTTTAGGTTTTATATGATTGCCTAGTGGTTTGATGTTTTTACTGCTTTTATTGAATTTTATGTTGTATTTATTGTGTAATGTTTATGTTCCATGTTTTTATTTATTATGAATACACCCATGTAAATCTGCCATGGATCACAGAGAAGAGCAGAATATAAAGTTTTGAAATAAATATTCTCTGTTTCCACTCCTTTAACCAGTTACCTTCATGAAGTTCACTTTCAGATTGCACTAGGTAATATTTATTTTTGCTATGCTCTAATCAATGGCAAGACAGCACTCATATAATATTTGTTGAGATCACAAAGTTCTTTGCAGTCTTTACATTCTAATCTATGCATTGTCTAACAGGAAGATGTTGAGGACTGTCTCAGACTAAATTCAGGAGTTGCTTGGTACATACTCTAATAGAAGAGTGCATACAAAAATGTGTTTATTTTCATTTGATTTTATTTCATGACATTTAAAAAGATTTTTCCTTTTGTTTATTATTTTCTCATGTATATTTGCAAATAACACACATGTAAAATGTCAGAGACAAAACAAAATGAAATTTTGTTCATGTTCTATCATTTCATTTCCAAACAACACAAAATATCATTGACGTTTCCTTTGTCTTTTCAAATGACTGCGCATCCTTGCATATAAACTAGAATAATGGTGAAATAGCTGTGCAAAAGCAAATGGAGAACACCATTTTCTTCTCTGGTTTTGATCAGTATTGTAGTAAATAATATCTTTAGATGTTAATTTTTCTTTGCTTCTTTCTGGTGGCAGACCCTCAGATCCCACGTGTTTCGTTTGCTTAGAGTTCCTGAGCTTCTTGTCCAAATTAAGCAATATTACAAGTTCTGTAGTGATGTCATGGTTAATCCAGTTCTGTCCGCATTAAAATGTTAGCGATTAGAAATCAGGGGTGCCCAATCTCTGTCATAATGAATCTGTTACAACTCTGCCCCGATTTCTCGTCTTGGATAATAATGCCTTTCCATGCCATAGTTAAATGTATCACTGTTTTGCATAAATGAATGAAACCATTTTTCAGTTTATTACTAATGTCTCTCCATCCCATTAAAAGACTGTTTGGAAAATTAGGAGGTAAAATGAAACATTTTATTATTCAGCACATTATCTTTTTTTTCTTCTTATTTCTAGCATATGTTTAATGCTGACTATGCAGCTGGATGAAAAACAAATTATTTTGCAACAGATAATGTCAGAAAATGTCATTATAGTAAAATGGCATAACAAGGTCTTTTTTTCCCCTCCTCTTATGCACCTCAGGTTTGTTGTGAGTCTTCCAGTTCCAAGAAAAGGAAAATAGTTATGTTAAAAGTGTTGGGTTTCTTTTTTAAATTAATAATAGAGTCGTTGTCAGTAGGTAAAGATTTCTTGGCACGCCCATCTACCCACTCATCAGTATATGTGATGAAAGACCGTACAAGTTCTTCATCTACTTAGTAGAAGTAAAATCTAGCTGTACAACTTACTATTAAGCCATTTGTTTCTTCAAGACAAAGCATAACACTTAAAGATAAATAGGCTGTTAAAATAGCAAGAAAATGCAATTTCCTTCCATTGAAATTGTTATGCATCAGTATTAAATTATAAAAGGTAGTTGGGGTTTTATTTTGCTTCACATTAGAAGTATGGATCATTGGTTCATACAACGGCCAAGTCCTATTTGTACATTTTATGGCACTTTAAAAGTAATACAATATTTTTTAAGTCCTTGGCAAAGTGCATCTTAAGGACAATGGAACATGGGAGTGATGCTACATAATGAGACAATTTCTTTGGAATCACCACCTACGCTCTACACACAAAATCCTGTCAGCACCTTCCCAGCTGGTCATGTAGTTGTATTGTTGACCTGTGTAGCATCTCAAAACTCCTACATTTTTGTTTTCAGTTTGAATGCAAGAGCTATTGTAAAGTTTAATATTCATGTTAATTTAGGAGTCAACCATTTGGTGGACATGACTGTCACAGTTCCTCCAGTCTGTGCACTCCCAACTGCATCATTTCCAAGATCCAGCCCCTGAGAGAGTTTTCCTGGTCCCTTGAAAACTCAAATAGAAATTCTTTGTAATTTATCTTCACCAGTCCCCAGGCAGGGTTTGAACCCTCCCAGCCTGGCTGGAAGGCAGATGCCCTCCCCAGTGAGCCGGTGACTCACCCTACAAAGGCTGGCTTCAAAATTTAACCAAACAACATGAAGTCCAAAGTTCAAAAGTCTGGCCCCATGGACCTAACTGCCACCTCCCACAGTATCACTGGGATATTTTCCTTGTCCCTTCAGATGCAACCACCCTCTGGCAGTCTCTCAAACAATATCCTTAAGTAGGTACATCCAGATATTAAAACAATCTTTAGCTCCCAGCTCACCTTCCTGAAAACCACACCAGCCAGCCAGGCATCTTCCCTCTAAGCAGGAGCACCAACATTCCAGTCTTGCAGAGCAGCAGCTAGCATGATCCGTCTCTTTCAGTCCCCAGCAGGAGACTGAAACGGCTGGGTTAGGGAGTCTTTTATACTCTAACTCCTCCTCTTCTGCCAGCTGATTGGCTCCGGGGAAGTCCCACCCTTAACCTCCTACACCTGTGAGTTTGTCTCTATGGTTACAGGGGAAGCCACCAGTGTATATCCTTGACTGTGTTGCCTGGGTTTTCTTCCCCCTCCTTCTAGGACTTTGGTTCCAGGGAGTTTTTGTTCCTGGCTTTATTCTACCTACCCGGCCTGGCATAGTGACCCTGTCACAATGACCCAGTTATATTTCCTGACTGTCCTTAGACCTAAATTGAGAAAAACTGGTAAAGTATGTGATAGAACTATAAACAATGTATCAAAAAGGAATCACATACAACAATGTGAATATTAATAGGACGGGTTCACCTTCATAAATGAGTGACTGTACATATACACCCAAAAGGTGTTTCAAAATCTCTTAAGCACTTATCTTGTATGTGCAAGCACTCTCAATATAATCATAGAGTGTCCCACTTTTTCTTTTTATAATTTTTTATGTTTGAAAGTCCTTTTGTTTTAAATCACGTTGACATATGCCGTTTTTATACACACATGAAAAATGCTGAATTTTTTAAAAGGAGGTAAATTACCCTTTTTTTTCTTTTTTTAAAATGTCTATTCAATTTCTAATATCACTTAAACACGGAAAAGTGCACTTATCTTTTCCAAGAAACAAATTTGAAACAAACGGCTCCTCAGCTTTGTTCGACCAAACGCCCAAATAGATTTGAAACAAACGGCTCCTCAGCCTTGTTCGACCAAACGCCCAAATAGATTTGAAACAAATGGCTCCTCAGCCTTGTTCGACCAAACGCCCAAATAGATTTGAAACAAACGGCTCCTCAGCCTTGTTCGACCAAATGCCTTGGTTGAATGTGATTCCTTTTTGATACATTGTTTTTAGACCTAACCAATGAGATGTCTTCAGAAAGCCTATTAATCTCTTGTCCATGAATCAAAATACTATAGCTATTACTACATAGATTATGCTTGTGAACACCTTTAAATGTCCTGATATGGTAGTTTCCTTGGTAGCAGCTCCTGCCATAAGAATATCCTTCTTATAAGAACATTTGAATTACTTCCAAGATTACTGTTCTTAAGGGAATCCTCTTTATCATAGTTCCTCCTCTTCCTATAGTACTATATTTCCTATGGAAAACAGAATACAGTTATCTTAGTACTTACTATAGGAAAATTATCACAAAGGGAAGGTAACTTTCAAACCAGTGTGTGGATGCATATGTACATGCATGCGTCGGCGTGTGCCCCAGGATGCGGCTATTTTATAACATATGCACGTATATGAACATATGCTATAAAATAGCCTGGCCATGCATCTATGTATGCTCAATTTTAAGTGGGTGCACGCTTCTGCACCCAAATCCTGCTTCTACCATAAAAGTGGGAGGATTTTAAAAGGGGCGCGCGCTGATGCCATTGCCACTAAAACCAGTTCATTCCCAGATTGCCCAGTTAAGGGATAGGACTTCCAAACCCCCCTAGTTTAATAGCCTTCCTTTCCCCCTGTTAGCCTCGACCCTTAAAACCCCGCTGATCTGCCTAGATTTATTTGTTTTACAACTTACATGTCATCCTTAGCAGAAGTAAAATTACGTGGCAAGGGACCCTGTAGCACATCAGATCACGTAAGTATTTACGTACAAATTTTAGGTTAAAATCCTGGAATGCCCATGCTCCTCCCAGCCCACACCTACACCTTGCTCCTTTTTGAAAACTTTTCATTTATACGAGCAGCGGCATGTATGCACATATCCCAGCGGCTTTTAAAATCCGCTCGGCATGTGCGAGCCCAATATATTCACGCATCCCCTAAATGATGTGCGTGTCGGGCTTTTAAAATTCACCTTTATATTGTAAGCCCTCCGGGAACAGGGAAGTACCTACAGTACCTGAATGTAATATGCTTTTGTGAGAGGTGGACTGAGTGGTATTATACTATGTCATAGATCACACACACACACACAATCTTGTAAAAGCAAAACTCAGTTTACTAAATATAGTAAAAATTGTATAAAGATCAGCAAAGACAAATATCAAAAGTGAATATCAGTAAGTAATACACAGCATCACCATAAGCATTACATAGATTAATCAAAACAAATAGTTATTGTAATAACAAATACAGAAATAAAGAAAAGAGTTTATACAGAAATGCTTTTCTCATAGGCCTTCCTTTCTATGAGATAGTATCTTCTCGAAAAACGGAAGGCTGCCCGATGGAGACTCCATGAACTGGCTACCTGCTCAAGTCCTTGGCTCATCTAAAGAACTCTTCCAAATGCAATTCCTTATATTCTCATTCTCTCTGGCTTTAATCCAGCGTCTGCAAGTGTTGTGTTCAGACAAATTCATATCTCTGACAATAACCATTTGTAGCTCGTTAAGCTATGGCCAATTAAAGAAACTGGTATTGCTTGACTCCCAAAAGGTTCAAACACAGGTCTTCACCAGCCTTATCTCTTAGAAAAACAGATGTAGAAAGAACAGAGTATCCTGCTTATCTTTAGCTCATTAGTAACAAGAGGCATGTTTCAGGCCTCCCTTATGCAAAGCTATGTGCAATGTACATATATTTATCCACGTTTATGAATTATTTGGAATTGTTGTGATCCATCTATCAACCCCACCTACAATAATCTTCAAGGAATCTAAAAATATCTCCCTAAAATAATCTTAATTCAGCTTTGACGTGCTGAAAAGCAGAATATAAATAAATAAATATGGACACCTGAGATCATCATACTCCTATGTAAAGCTATAGTTTGTTTTTTTTATAAAAATACATTAGTAATTTACTATAAACATTTTACAGTTTTGCTAAGATGCTTGTATGTTTGTATGTTTCTGATCTCATACTTTACATAAAATTAATAGAAACAACAGAATTTTTCTAGTAATTTGTAAGGATGTGCATTTGTTTTTAAACAAAATGAAAAATGTGACAAAACATTCATGTTTCATTGTTTTTTTCATTTAAAAATGAAAAAAAAAAAAACTCAGTGAAAAATGTTTTTCAATGGCTTTCGTTTGAGAAATCAATGAAAAAAAAATTATGAGAAATGTTGCCAATTTCCTTCCCTTTAGTTCCTCCCAACCACCTGGGCCACATCTAACCCTTTCACAGGAGTCTCCAAAGGGCAGGAGCAATCTGCAGTTGCTTCTACCCTGTCTGCTCCCAGTTTGAAAAATGGGTATTAGCTGGCCCTGAGGCCAGTGCTCTTTTGTTGTAATTTTCTGCCACCCAAAAATAAATTTGGTCCCTGGCCAGACCATATTGATTAAACTTTCTGTCACCATTCCCCCCCCCCTCCAAAAACCTACCTCGCTGAGGAAAGTATCTCAAAAAGGGACCTTTGTGGTCTTCAAAATTCACAAACATCTTTGAATAATTTTTAGATTCATCCAATAAAAGTTATCATAATTTGCATAGTTCAATTTTGTACAGGAACAGTAGAGCTAGGAGGGCTCCTTCCCATCACTACTCACAGTGAGTTAGTACTCCTAGAAGTCAAGTTTTAGTAAACTGCTGAGTGGCAAAGATAACTGGATAATTTTATCCAGTTACTTTTAGCAAAATTTTCAGCAATCCCTAATCAGCTCTGTTTGCAGCTGAAAATGTTCGTAGATCTAGCCAAGCAAATAAATGATATAAAAATACACTCACCAAACAATTTAATAAATCTCAAATTTAATACATCTTTAGTCTATCACAATAGTATACACAAAACACATGATTTATACAAAATTCTAAAAATAGCCATAAATCACAGTTCACATTCAGAAAATTCAACCAACTAGCAAAACACATACATTCACACGCATACCAGTCTTTTAGAAACACTCACCTACAATACTTATAAAAATATTCCCAACATGTTTAACTTATATCAACTGGTGAAAATGAAACTAAGAAATCACATTTATCATAACATCAAAAGTGAATACATTATATATTCTCAAACAACAACATGTATGAAGGCATCAAAGTTTGTTGCTGACCCAAATACCCCTAAACCACTAAGCCAAAGAATGTATGATCAAATGGTTGAAAAGTTCATCAACACCGTACATGCTCTCAACTTCTGAATATGAAAGAATCCAATTTAAATCCTGAAGATATACCTAAAGCATCAAGTCACAGTGCATATAATCGAATGGTTAAAACGTTCATCAACGCCACTCGTCACAACTTCATCATAGTACAGATATATTCAAATTTCTTTTATGCTCAAAGTAAATCAGTTATTTCGTAGCATCCAATTGCAAAAAACAGCCAGTAAGAATGTTAAATATTCACTATGGAAAATCTTCATGCCTTGGGGAATTCTTGCACCCTTTAGCCACAATCACACCAGAACACCTTCCAACGGTTCTCTTGCCAATGATAGCACTTTTTCAAACATTAACGCAACAAAATGCATGAAAAGGGAACGACTTCAAACACACCGCCATCACTATCCATCGGTCACGTAAATCTAGCCAGGCAGAATTGGTTTGCCTTGATTTAGGACAGTCCATTTGCACAACCAGAGTGGTTCAGTTAAATTTACCCAGTTAATTTTGGCAATATGTGCTGGCCAGCTAAATCTAAAAGCCTCTTGGGAATGCCTCAGGCCCCTCCCCTTTTCTGACTGGCTAGTTTTGTGTGCCCTGTGAGTTTAGGTGGAGAAATTTAGCTGATCAACAAGGGAAATTTTCAGACTTGGCTGTTTATCTGGCTAACTTCTGATGTTAGCTGCAAAACCTTTTGAGAGTTGACCTAAAAGTCTCTTTGCTTAACTTTAAAATGTTAAAATGGTGCTGCAATATTTTAATACCATCCTCTGCAACTTGGCACAATTCTGAACCGACAATCCCAGTCCAGTTCTAGATATGCTGCTCATGGTATTCAGAGGCCCTGGTGGAAAATTAACTAATTTAGCACTTAAAGGCATGAAAGAGGGCAAAAGAGGTTAAGGCAGGATAGAGCAGCCTGGGGCGCTGACAGTAAAAAAAAAAAAAAAAAAAAAAGATCAAGGTCTGGAAACACAGGTGAAACGAAAAAAGAAAATGGAGCACAAAGAGAAGTGGCATGCCATTGTGGCCAACCTTGGTCAAGGCAGTGATGATGATTCTAAATATTGTACCAGTGCTGGGTCTAGGACAATTACCATGACTGCAAATTTAAAGGACGCAGCAACAACAGCATGCATCATTTGTATCTGTAGCCTTCTGATGAAAAGCAACGACGTTTATTACTTTAGCAGCATCAGTAAATTGCTGCTATTTTTCTAAATCTGCTTCAATGACCTCCAAACAATCTACGAAATTGACAGAAAGTTGAACATAAACATTCCAGTTTGGATTTATGCTGCTGTAGTGTACTAAACTGAAGATATAATATGCCTTTTAACAAAGCCAATAAATATTTAGTACTAGGATTTGTATTTATAACTGCAATTATAGGCTGCATGTTGATTCTTTACTTGTGAGTTAATGACTAGCTAAATATACTGAGTGCTCTTGGCTTCACCTCAGGCCCTATAACTACCAAGAACATCGTTAACTAGATGGGAAAAAGACCAACATGTTACATAATGTTTCTTGATGCAGCAGCTGTTTCAGTATAATTTGTGTGAATATATTTATATATAATTAGTAACTTTATGTGTGTTTTTGGAAGTTTGCTTTTCAGTTCCCTTAGGGGGGTCAGGGTTTTACTTAATTTTATGGTAGTGCATGTTGTCTTCCCATATCTACAATGAGAAAATACAAGTAGACGCCCCACTGCCATTCTTTTCACTTTTGATTTCAGGAGTGTTTTCTTTTTTTTAAATCTATTTTGTCTCCTATGCTAGGTTGGAAAAAGAGAATACAGGAACTAATACTATTATAGCACTTCCACAGCTGCTTTAATTTCTTTGGCTAATCTTTTTTTTTTTTAAGCATTTTCATTAATTATAACAAGAAATACCTGTTGTTCAAATACAGATAACTCAGAAATTATCAATTGAAACAAGCTATAAGCAATACTTTCCTTATCTGATACATTTTAAATAATTTACGAGAGCAGATGTAATTAAGCGGTATACAAAGAAAGAAAAAACGTATAGCTTTATTCAAGAAAAAGTTCGAGATCCATTGGAAGAAGCTCCTGTATTGGGCTTCTTCCGAGCCCAATACAGGAGCAACTTGGGTATGTGTGTCCAGAAACGCACGGAGTTGCGATGGTTCAAAGAAGACATATTTAAGATTTAAGTAATTCAACACACATTTACAAGGATATTTCAAAAGAAAATTGCCTCATCTAGCTAATACCTCTGATCACAAACTAAGAAATTTCTTCCTCCTTTCTTGAGAAACTCTGGATAAATCTGGGTACATCCATATTTTTTCCCCATGAAACTGTAATAGACGATTCCGCATAAACAAGTATAACACCATGTCACGATCAGTTGGAAGTGCGAAGAACATTAATAGTGTTGCTCTTGTTGTTATTACAGTATCTATTGATGACTCCAATACTTCTGTCAGGTTTAATGAAACATCTGCTGCCAAATCCCTTCTTGAGGTGTCTTCCTTCAAGGGAAGATAATATACCTTTGAAATCACTGGTAACGCTTCAATTGACACTTTCAAGATACGAGTAAGATAGGTTTTAAACATCTCATATGATGAAATTAGTTTCATATAAGGAAAGTTAAGAACCCATAAATTCAGAAATTTCAGAGAATTTTCAATATTTTCCAATTTCTTTGCATTCCCAATGTCAGTTCGAACAAAATTATCCTGAAGGGACGCCACTGTATCAACCCAAGATTCCAATTGCTCCAACTTTGTATTTTGTGAAGAAATTTTATTTTCAATATTAAGAAAACGTTGATTTGAATCAAGGGTAATTTTTGTCAGGTTTAAAATTGCAGTTTCCAATGACTTTATTGCCGACCATAAAGAGTCCATAGTAATCTCAGATGGATTTACCAGAGGGGGTACAGCAACCATGACCGTCCTGGGCGCCACTTCACCCACTCCTGCCTGGCTCATACCTCTCATCCCCAGACTATTTACTCCTTCCAAGGTAGCAAGATCCCTAGTTGTAATATAGTGAGAGGGCCTCACTAGCGATAAAAACTTAGCATTACCTGGTATATTTTCTGCAGGGATTTCAAACTGCAGTTTTCTTTTCCCCTCCTCTCTGAGGCCCACAGTAGCTGTTGATATTCTCGTGGGTTGGGGTGGAGAGGGAGTGCTCGGTGCACCAGGACTTAACGATATTGCTTCAGCCAGTAGCGCAGACACCCGTTCCATGTCGGTGTCCACAGCGGCTCTCTCTACCGGCATTGGCTCCGAAGTTGTCGCAAAAAAAGATTCAAGCTGCGGCTGAGATGACTCGGGCAAGGGAGAAGAGGTAGAAATCTCCCTTAGCTTTGCCTTGCGCTTAGTATGAGGCATTATTGAAGGTAATAAGATTTTTGAAATAGCGCACGGAGAGAGCCTTTTGCACACCCGTCTCAAACGGTGGCCATCTTGCTTTCCCTTCTTTGGCCTAATCTGTCAAAAGTGCATTTCTTTACATCTTGCATACATTAACTTTTATTTTCCTTATAGAACAGTACAGCATTGGCTCCATATCTGCTGTCCACCTAAAGTCCAAGCTTCTCTTACTCTCCTAAACATGCATTCATTCTCCAATTCCTCCTCACCTTTCATTTCTCCCTGCATCCCTCCTCGTGAATGCCGCTCATCAGGCAGTTGCTCTTTGAGCTTTTCTCCTCCATCTCAAACTCCCTGTGCTGTGCGTTACAGCTTTTCTGTGTGGTACGTATGGAATAAACTTCCTGAGTTGGTGCGTCATGCTGCCTCTCCTGGCATGCCAGTCTAAAAAAACCACCTTTTTGAGGCTGCTTTTCAATCTAAACCCCTGGCTCTGCTGACCATATTCCCAAACTCTCTGTGTTCTAGGCATTTGTCTAGACTAAATTGAAAGCATGTGGGTAACCTGCATGGAGCAGCAGTTATATGCACATTTACAATACCTGAATGTAATCCACTTTGAAGCGTTGAAAAAAGTGCGAAAAGCGGAATATAAATCTAAATAAATAAAAGCAGATGAATCTCAACTCGGCATATGGAATGGACCATTTTGGTCTTTATCTGCCATCGTTTACTGTTACTATATGAGCTCTATAGAACTATGTGAGCTCTATAGAACATCGTTTACTGTGAGCTCTATACAGCCATATAGAAATAAGTAACAGTAGTAGGGCAACCCACATCTCATCACTGCTTTTATTTACATTTGGGCCAATACAGTACAGTGCGCTCTGCCGGCTCTCCCGCGCTTTTTTCTGTATCGGCCTGATTGCTTGTACATACACTTGAGCTATCTGATTCACTTCACATATTTTAATATTGTATATTTTACTGAAATTTCACTAATGCCTAGATTTGGTTGGACAATGAAAATCTAAACCAACTTCTCTAATTTGCACTCCAGGCTTTGCAACCTGGGAGCCTACTGATTTGGGATTTTGATTTCATTCTTCAATCCAGCCTTCTGATCGTAGAGTGAGGTCTGCATTAAGGGAACAGATTTTGCTTTTGTGGGATGGGCAGAGCATTAGATTTAAGCCTTTTAAGTCCATTTTGTGCAGCAGAACTGCCACCCAGTCAAAAGCTGTGGGAAGGGATTTTTATGTTTCATCCCGAGTCTGAGAGTCCAGGTCAGCCTTCTATCCAAGACCTCTCTCTCTCTCTCTCATTCTGTTTTTATCCTTTTAAAATATTTGACTTTCTCTTCTCCCTTTCCTGCCCATTTCCAGCTTTCTTTGTCTCCCGTCCTTCTTCATCCAGTCCAGTTTTCACCGGCATAATGGTAGGGGAAGTCAGATTTTAGCAGGCTCAGAACTTCTGTGGGAATAACAAGAAGAGATCATTTTATGGCATTTCATTGCAAACCTAATCTGGGAACTATTTGCACTTGTGATAAGAAGCTTCAGGTTCCAGTGATCTGGATTGCTTCTAATTTGTGACCTTTCAAAATGTCCGGATCACAGGAGACTCCCATGTTTAATATATTTAGAGCCAATCTCTCGTTGCAGACTTAAAGTTGTTTCTTCATTAGAGTATGGGCTGTCATTAAAGGGACATTAAATGTGATATTTTGGGAATCACTAATCTGAAAGAAAGGGGACAAAGAGAATGTAATCTGACTGTATCTAAAAGGTGATCAGTCCATTATAGCAGGGGCTCTTAACCCAGTTATCAGGGCACACGTTTTCAGGATCTCCACAATGAATATGCATGAGAGAGATTTGCATGCACTGCTTTCGTTATATGCCAGTCTATCTCATGCATATTCATAGTGGAGATCCTGAAAACCTGACTGGCTAGGTGTGTCCCAACGACTGGGTTGAGAGACCCTACATTATATGATTGTCTTTGTAGTAGTAAATATACATATGCAAGTGCATTAATTTGAATATGTATGATAGCCTCACTTGCTGACTGGGTGATTGCAATTTCTTCATTGATGACAGGATTGTTATTCTACCTTATTGTTTGGCATGCAGTCAGAATCTATAATTCAATGATAAGGTCCATCTGTCCTGATTTTTAAAGGGCTCTTCCTATTCCGTGTCTTTGGCAATCATCCTATGGAAACTGGACTCTCTGAATTTCCATTTCCATCTTGTTAATAGGTTTAATTTTCTTCCACAATAAAATGGCTTATAGGGGCCTGTAAATGAAACACAGAATGCTCTTGTATGACAAGTCTGTCTATTCAATAGAGAGAATACACACTGGCCAGAGCTCCATTATGCATTTTCTGCTCAAATAAGTAGCACTGGAATGGTGACAGATTCCAATTACAAGTGGATTTTGTGGGCTATTTTTGCTAATAAGTGTATTTTCAGTGATATGACATTCTTGGGATGGTATGATGCCCATAATTTAATTTTGACTGCTGTTATCCATCATGCCAGTGGACCACGGCAACATAGATTTATGATTAATTATTGAGAGAAATATGGGTGAGGTTGAAGACTTGAACAAGGGCATTAAAGCCCTATTCAGTTTAAGGAGCTATTCCATTATCCATAGTCCAGCAGAATCTTAGACTTGCTTCTCTCATTAAGGCCGGAGTTTGCCCATACAACGTAAAGAAAACAGTGTGCTCACTCTTAGAATAGAATTTAGTTTGCAAAAGACACACATTCTATTCCTGACACAAATGCCCTCCAGTTATTCTTATATATGCACCCGTTTGAATGTTACCGTTCCTAGGCATTATTTTTGTTAGAAAGATTTTGATAATTTTCTAGACATATTATTATACATTATTTAGACGCATCATTAATTCATTCTGCATTTTTTTTTTTTAGAAAGATGTTGATGATTTATAGGTATTACTTGGGGTTTTTAGAAATAATTTTTTCATTATGGATACTTCTTAAAAGTGAATTTGTGTCTGAAGATAGCATGTTATGGCTGCATTTAGACTTTGCAAGATATTTGCATTGGTAATATTAAGAAAATAAATTATAAATCAGTTTATCAAAACATCCAGCAGAAACGCACATTTTTTTCCTTTTGAATTTCCTGACTTGGCAGAGAAGGTAATCTGCATGTTTGTTAAGGTCTTTCTACATCAGGGGTGGGCAACTTTGGTCCTTGAGAGCCAAAAACCAGTCAGGTTTTCAGGATATCCCAAATGAAAATGCAGGAGAGGGATTTGCAATGCCCACTGTCTTAATTATATGCAAATCTATGCCATGCATATTCATTAAGTTTAGCCTAAAAAACCAGACTGGTTTGTGGCCCTCTTGGCCCGGAATTGTCCACCCCTATTCTAGCAGGTTTTGTGAACTTGGAGCAAGACTTATGACAGCACAAATGGCTGGACCACGTGGTTTTTATCTGTCAACATTTACTTATTTCTGTGGTCAGTCCCACCACTTTTATTGTGCTAAAATCTAAATGGTCACCATTTCTCTGACAAATGGCATTTCTGTTTTATACATTTTGTCTTCTGATGTTTTGATAGTGAAAACATAAGTTTAAAAAAGTTTAGCCCACGGTGCTAGCAAAGTGCAACATCTGTTCAACAGTGCCAGGAAAGTCGGGCAGAACGCAGACTGTTTGACCCTTTGCCCAGGGTTTAAAATTCATTGTAATGCACGCGCCAGTGAAAGTACAGCAAAAACCCTCCCTTTCTCGTTACCACACTGCCCAATGTAGATAAAGCCCTCTTGACATTGCTGTGGACTTGGAAATCAGGCAACAAGTGCTTTAAAAGTGACAAAAGTGTACAAATTTGAAATTGCACAAGTTTCTCTAAAGCATTGAATTGCCCCAAGGTAAAATAAAATAAAAAAAACAAACTTGTACAAAAAACAGGGACCATAAATTTCAAGCTGGCGCGGGTCAGCCTGCACCCATGGAAGGGGTCATTTTATAACACACCTACGCACCTATGTGCATGTTATAAAATAGCCTAGCCACGCACACACGTGTGTCAAATTTTAAGTGGGCACTCAAATCACACTTTTACCACAAACTGGGGAATTGTAAAAGGGGTGTGCGCTGACGCTATTCCCAGTTTTACCAGTTCATCCCCATTTTATCCAGTTAAGAGATAGGTCCTCCAACCCCCCCCCCTGGTTTAATAGCCTTCACTCCCCCCAGTTGGCCCCGACCCTTAAAACCCTGCAGATCTGCCCAGTCGTCTTTAAATTTTAACTTATACGTCATCCATAGCGCGCCGGGTTGTGTCAGTATTTACGCGCAGTATTTACCCACATAGCGCACAACCCGTCGCGCTATGTGGGTGCCAGATCCAAGCATTTATGGAAAGCAAATATGTTTTGAAGTATCACATTAACATATAAATGTGTGTGTGTGTGCATATCTATATATAGATATATATGTAAAGCAATCCATGCTTACAGGATTCATTCAGTGCTGCATTAAATTTACAACTAAAGTATTGTGGATAAGAGAGAGAAAGGCTAATGAAAGGAGATATTAGTTATTCTGACAGAGCAGCATGTAACACCTACTGGATTAAGTAGCTGGTGGGTCACTTCAAACTAATCCTCCAATGATTTCTACATTAGCCTAAAACTAAAAGCAAGCCTGTCAAAGTCACCAGTGTTCCGAGATAAATAATTCCCCCTGGAACAGCTCTACATATATGCCACTGGAAAACTCTGCTTCCCTAATCAGCGCTCCAAGTGACAGCAGACATTTAGCTTTCGACAGCAATGGAATAACAGCTGGATTTTGTCAGAGGAAACTTTCCTGGGTTGCTTTATTTCTAGCTTGTCAGCTTCAAACCAGGGACAGCCATTAAGCAGCTGCTGGCACCTGAGAGGGATGATCGGATGAGATTCTGGGCTAATGAGCGTCTTCAGCTCTGGATGAGACATGGAGCCAGACCTCCATGCTCTTCAAGCCTCTGGTATGCAGAGTGACCTCGGCTCTCTCAGCTGATTAAGACCTGTGGAGTTCTGGGAGCAGAATCTGAATTTATGGAGTGAGCAACAACAGATGACAGGGTCATGTGTTAATGGATTTTGGTATAAGCCCTGGCTGTGTTCAGCCCAGGAGTTGAGTGCCTTTCAGCAGCTGAGAAAGAACGTTTACATCTTTTAATACACACCTAGATGTGCAACACTATAGCAGGCATTTTGGTTTTCTTCTAATTTTTTTTATCTTTTAGTTTGCTTCTTTCAGGTTTTGTATTTGGAACACAGTGTGATATCAGCAGGCAGTGTTAAAGTCCTCTCTTTAGTACAGTGTTATGGTTGCTTGAGTGTGCTCACGAAAAAGACTTGATGTGCGGTAAGAGATGCTGTAGGACAAATCATAATGCTTGATTTGTCTTAGGAATTTCATACATTATTGATATTAATGCAGTTGCTGGAGGTGTCAACAAGAGAGTAAGGGCTGATTCAATTTCAGTGCATTTTGGAATGGTCTGGTTGCCAACTGGCTCCAGACTGAACACATTTTGCTCACTGAATTTTCTGCCTGCTTTAAAAATAGGGTGAACATGCGCTAGTGCTAGTTTCTCGCTCATCTCCCAATTTCAGCGCACGTCCAGTCTTGCCACCCTCTCTCTGTTCACTGAATTTTCAGTGTAAAACAGTTCATAGCTGTGTTTATTTTATTTATATACAAAAATTTATATTCCCCTACTTCTGATACAATCATTCAGTGTGGATTGCAGGTCAAATATATGTAAATAACACTTAAATCAATACATTATAAACACAAACATAATATAATAACATAAAAATATATAAACATACATCTCAGTTATTTAAAAGCATCCTTAAAAAACATAGTTTTAAAACTATTCCTAAAATGTCGAATGCCATTAAGTAGACTGTTTTTATATACCCTATACCATATATACCTTAGAGGAAAGTGGAGATATGATAGACATTTAAATACAAGGTTTCCATGCATAGGAGGTAGCCTCTTTCAATGGCAAGGAGGCTCTAGAATGAGGGGTCATGAGATGAGGGTGAAAGGGGAGTAGAGTCAGGAGTAATCTTAGGAAATATTTCGTTACAGAGAAGGTAGTGGATGCATGGAACGGACTCCCAGTGGAAGTGGTAGAGGCAAAAACAGTATCTGAATTCCAGAAAGCAGGAGATGAATACAGGGGATCTGTGAGGGAATGATGGGACGTGTAAGGGCAAGATAAATTGGATGGATGGGTAGACTGGATGGACAATATGGTTGTTTTCTGCCATCATGTTCCTATGCTTATGTAGTACTTTATGAAAAAAAATAATTTACTTACAGGCCGATACAGTACAGTGCGCTCTGTTAACCCGCATTTGGGCGCACGTTTTCGATGTGCTAGCTTTACCCTTTATTCAGTAAGGGGTAATAGCGCGTCCAACCCCCCTGAGACTAATAGTGCCCGCAACATGCAAATGCATATTGATGGCCCTATTAGTCATTCCCGCATGATACAGTAAGTAAAATGTGCAGCCAAGCCGCACATTTTACTTTCAGAAATTAACACCTGCCCAAAGGTAGGCGTTAATTTCTGCCGGCGCTGGGGAACTGCTTTTCTGTTCACCCTCCGACTTAATATCATGGCGATATTAAGTCGGAGGTCCCAAAAGTTAAAGTTAAAATTTAAAAAAAAAATTTAAAATCAGCCCACGGCTCGCGAGTTGAAAACTGGACGCTCAATTTTGCCGGCGTCCGGTTTCCGAACCTGTGGCTGTCAGCGGGCTCGAGAACCGTCGCCGGCAAAATTGAGCGTCGGCTGTCAAACCCGCTGACAGCTGCCGCTCCTGTCCAAAAAAAGACTTAAATTTTGTTGTCTTCCTTTTCCTGTTGTTGTGAGATGCATGAATGACGCCGTTAGATTCACAGCCATCTCATAGAAACACAACAGTAGGAAAAAGCACTTGAAATTCATTCATACAAATTCCATGTTTTGTTCAAATGAATTTGGGTTAGCTGTACTAAACTTTTTTTTTAAAGTCGGACTAATTAGTTTTCAAATTCTTTTCAAAAGTTTGTACAACCCTCACCCCTGGTGTCCTGTTGATCCCTCTTTATTAAAGAGCATGTGCTGTGTATTCCTTTCTTCCTTGCGGTAGGGATTGACCTTCCAGAGCAACTTATTCATGTTAGATGTATCTTTCCCCTTCATTTTTTATTCTTTACTCCCTCTTTCTAAAGGAGAAAAGTTGTACAGTAGAGGAGCTTTACCATCTTCTGTTATATTAAAGTAGGTAAACAAATAAGACCACAGTGGTTTTCCTTGTGCATCTGTGCTAGAACGCGACATATTTATTTTCTGTTCTGCTAAAAACTTTTTAGCGGTCTGGAGAAAATGTTACCAACAGTCTCCAGTCTAGCGCAATGCTGTTATTTGCGCGTACTCTTGTGCTGCATATTTGTGTTTTCACAGTGCCCCGTTATCCAGATGCCTCAGAAATGGATTGCACAATATTATTCTCTAACTACAACGGGTCTTCGTTTTATCCTTCTACGAGGGCTGAAACACTGAGTCGGCACTTGCAGTAACCAAGGTACCATAACATTTACCTTGATCAAGCAAGCTATTTCTTTGTCATCTGGCAAAGGGATATTTATTTGTATGTCCTGATTTAACTTCCGCTTGGAAATGAGCCTCTCCCTCTTTCCTGCACGTGTGTCAGTTTTCAACATGTAACGTGGTGCTAGAAGGCAGACATGTAAGCTGCAGACTTTCCAGAACAGATAATATTCATTAGAGGGAAAATATTTATATGTTAATTCTGGCTTTTAAAGATAGCTCATTCGATGGCAGGCTGCCCTAATGTATGATGGTTGCTATGGCTTCATAGCTATATTGCACAAGGCCCATCCCTGCCTTATTCAGCTCGGCTGCGATAGGGAAACACACCGATTATTAGTGGGCCAGACATTCAATCTTGGCACAGAAAGACAGAGCAGATACCGCACTGCGAGAAAGTCTGAGGGGAGAAGAGAATAATTGAATAAAGTAAATTTCTCTCGCCAGGTCTTGCTGAGTACTTTCACGCGGTGACCTCATTGTACAACATCTAAACCAAATCTCAGCAAGGCCACTGCTGCTACTGAGGTATGAAAGGAAA
Organism: Rhinatrema bivittatum; assembly: GCF_901001135.1. Lineage (NCBI taxonomy): Eukaryota > Metazoa > Chordata > Amphibia > Gymnophiona > Rhinatrematidae > Rhinatrema > Rhinatrema bivittatum. The sequence goes on along the minus strand of NC_042632.1, from coordinate 52,672,634 downwards.
GAAAGATGAGAAAAAGCTCATAGTGCATGGTGTCCACTCTCAGGGCCGGCTGGAGCTATTTTTAAAGGTCCCTGGCCCTGCCTCATTTCTGGGGGGGGGGGGGTGATGGGAGTGGGTCAGAGGGACCTGAAGAGGTTTGGGCTTGAATTTGCTCAGCCCAGAGGGGTAGGCCTGGGACCCAGTTTATTGGTGTGGGTTAGGGGGTGGACGGGGGTCAAGGAGAGGCCCCAGGGGGTCCTAAGAAGCAGCAGTGGGCCCAGGGAGGTCCTGTCCATTTGTAATGTGAATTGTTTTGCACTGCATACCCCTAGATTCCCGTGAAAGATGAGGCTGCAACATAAGAGGAGGAAAGCAATGTAAGATAAGCCAGGATGCAGAGTGAAAAGCAAATACAGGAGAGAGACCAGAAGATGGAGAGCTGGCAATTAAGTTCCCCGGCTTCTGTGGAGATGGATATGTATGCAATATTATGCACAAATAATTTCTGAGAGAGTCCTACCAATGAGAAAGAAATCAATGTGTTCCTGGAAAAACATATGGAGGAAAACAATTCAATCACTATATGCCAGGGGTGGGCTATTCCGGTCCACAAGGGTGGCAAACAAGCCAGGTTTTCAGGATAATCCCTAACGAATATGCACAGGGGAGATTTGCATACACTCTACCTCAGTTTTATGCAAATCTATTTCATGTCTATTCATTAGGGAAATCCTGAAAACCCGACTGATTTATGGCCCTCAAGGACTGGATTTGCCCACCCCTGCTGTATGCAGCGGTAGGATGAGTGCCTCAAAGAATCAAGGACGCCAAGAATAATGAGAAAAATCTAAAACAACAAGCTGAAACATGCTGCATTAATAGAATACTTTAAATTCGTGTATTCCAAGAATAAATGGAAGATAGGAGCAGAATCCCAGAAGCCGCAGACCTACGAAGAAAACAGAAATGAGACATCAAAATAAAATATTTAGAGAGGACCCTAACCAGTTCTATCGAGAATTGAGGAAGAGCGTTAGTGCTGTTGAGGTAACGCCAACCAAAGCTGCAACAGAAAAGCTTTGGAGAAATTTATCTGAGGGATCTCACAGGGCACACTAGAGAGGCAGAACAGCTGGAAAGCAGCCCTGACCCTGCTAATGGGCCCAACTGTTGGCTCAAATATGTAACATCTCTCGATCAAGAGCTGGCAAACAAGCAAAACTCAATTGTTCAGGCAGTCAGAGCTGACTCTACAATGGCTAACAACAGGAAGGACTTTTTAGTTACCCAGGTAATATCAGTTGAAAATTTCCCTAGATATGATAGAGATCTATAAAATAATGAGTGGAATGGAACGAGTAAATGTTAATCAGTTGTTTACTCTTTCAAAATATACAAAGACCAGGAGACACACAATGAAGTTACTGGGTAATACATTTAAAACTAATAAGAGAAAATATTTTTTTACTCAACACATATTTAAGGTCTGAAAATCACTGCCAAAGGATGTGGTGAAAGCTATTAGTGGAGCTGCAATTAAAAAAGCTTTGGACAAGTTCCTGGAGGAAAAGTCCATTAACCATTATTAAGGTGGAGTTGCAGAAATCCACTGCTTATTCTTGGGATGAGCAGCTTGGAATCTTATCTACCCCTCGGGATTCTGCCAGGTACTTGTGACTTGGATTGGCCACTGTTGGAAACAGGATGCCGGGCTCGATGGACCCTCGGTCTGATCCAGTATAGTAAACTTTATGTTCTTATGTTCCCATATCAAAGTCCCTGAAACACCTTATGCAAACTACAGCAAAAACTGAATGAATTAAGGAGCAAGTCTTGTTTCAAAATATTGATTAGACATTGTGTTTACTTCAGTTAACTAATTACTTTTGAATTAAGATTTTTGGCTATTTCAGTGACTTAAGACCATGAAGCTTTTCTAAACTGCAAGGGAAAAATGCTGACACATGGCAGAGCAAGAGTATGAAAAAAATATCTGAACTTCCCATCCCGCGTTTCAGTCTAACTTTAACATTATTTTAACTTTTTTTTTTTCATTAAATATTTTATTCATGGGAAATACAGGTCAAGAAATCATGCACAAGGAGTAGCTGGGAACGGCAGAACCGTAATGTGCAGTGCCCGCATTCTGCATTTTATCCATAACTCTGGCTGACGGCTTTCTATTTTCAATAATTTATACAGGAGGCAGCTTGGAATTTCAATCATCTTGTATCTCGCCAAGAGCCCAGAGTCCTTGCGAATCACTTGGAGGAATTGAATAAGCCCCTATTTTTCATGTTTCCCAAATGAGCAGCGCAACGTCCTGGAAGTCAGGATGGAACGGGAGCCAGACGGCTGCACAGGCTTCCCACCTTCCTGTTACAGTAAAGGTCAAGGACGGCTTTTTTCCTACTTAACCTCCCCCCTCCCCCCCCCTGCAAAATCAGATCTCACAAAATGAGATCACATCACAAAACTAGAAGGAATTAAAGCTTCCTCATAATTTCGTTTTAGTTTTTAAGTGTGGATTTCAGGAGCATCCACTGGGGACTGTGCTGTCCTCGCCTTGACCTCGTTACAGCACTAAGGCAGGAAAACCTGAAAGCTATGAGATGAGTCCTGTTAGTGTCATTCCTTTCTGTGAGGCGTCTTCTGCTCAGGGTGAGAGTAATAACCCAATCTCGCAGTGGATGAACACCTACTGCTATGATATGAGCAAAAAAAGAAAGCCAGCATCTTCCGATTGATGGCTTTATTAAATATATATATATATATATATATATATATATATATATATATATATATATATATATATATAGGCATAGGATGGGGAAAGGTCCCTGTATATAATAAGGAGCCGTAAATGTCCGCTTGTCTCTCATTCTAGCTTTTTTTTTTTTTTTTAGTAAGTGAGGGACCTACTAAGTGATGGCAGAAAAAGACCCAAGTGGTTTATCCGGTCTGCCCAGCAAGTTGCCTAGGATAGTAACTGCTACTCCGTGTGGGTTGTCCTCATGTCTTCCGTAAATGCTGCTCCATGCAGGTTACCTCAGTTAACACAGGTTACTGCCTTTCTTCATCATTTCCACTCTTTATCCCATGCCCTTTGAGTTCCAACGCTGTCCTTGTCTTTGCCACCTCTTCCGTGCATCCACCACCCTTTCCATGAAGAAATATTTACTGACATTGTTTCTGTCTCCCCTACAGCTTTCATTCTATTGGAAAAGGCTGGATTTTCATGCATCATTAACGTCCTTCAGATATTTAAAACCTGCATCATATCTCCCCTGTCCCTCCTCTCCTCCAGGGTACTAAATACATTTAGGTCATTGAATCACAAGACCCATTACAAGGCTTGTGGGAAATGTCTGCTCTCAGAAGTGAATTTGGGCCAATTTTTGATGGTTGGTCAGGGCAAATGAGATTCTCCAAGCCAGAAGAAGTCTCTTCCTGAGTCTCTCCATGACAAAACCATGCAAAAGAGAAGCTTAACTATCCACATGCCTTGTCAGAGCTAGAAAGAAAACTCCTCTGTTTTCTGCATTAATCTTGTAGCCAGAAAGCCAGTTAGGACCATCTAGAAATGGACTGATCTAGTGGTTTGTTTCTTGGCTGAGATCTTCCACTTCCCAGGTTGACAGGGATGGTGTGGAGGCAGCATTCACAGCTCCTAGGGGGAGGGAGTCATAGTTATCAGGCAATAGCAACACCTAGTTTGCAGGAAGGCGCCCTGATGCGTGGCCACCAGCTGAGAACCATTGCTGCAATTAGTGGACTAAAGTAATTTGAGATAAAATAGGACAAAAATGCTCCGGCAGTTGCATTTAATTAAACAATACAACTCTGCATGGCCCCACATAAACATATATATAGCTGCTCAGTGATCTATGACTGTATTTTATAATCTATGCATATGAGGGCTAATTTTAAAAGCCCTGCACGTGTGAAATCCGGGATATATGGGTATGGCTGGGCCGCGTGCGCGCCATGGGGATTTTCAAATGCTTGCGGCCATGTGCGTATCTCCCAGTACATGAAGAAGAAAGGGTTCCCGAAAATGGGCGGGGCCAGAGGCAGGATCTGGGTGGGGAGGGGTATGCGGGCCGGGACAGTGCCATTAATGCACTGTCCCACTGAAGCGCACGCCAGGAACGACGGACCAGCGGATGTTGCTGCTGTCTCGGAGAGCACGTAAGTATAAAAACAAAACAAAATACGGTAGGCAGCAAGGTTTTAGGGACTGGGGTTAATAGAGAAAAGGGAGGCAGGGTAGGTAGGGGGTTTAGGAAGCTCCCTCCCAGTCCGCACACATGTATGCATGGGTAGCAGATTTTATAACATGCGCGTCTCAACGCATGCATGTTATAAAATCGGTACGTCCACGTGTGCGTGCTGGCAACTGCGTGCATATGGACGCCCGTGCTTGGGTTTGAAAGCTTCCATCATGATGTACATGCAGATTATAAAATACACATATGTTCATCCCCAAACATATGTGTGTGCACATGTGAATATCTGCAGTGCATTTAAAACCTGTATTTCAGTGCATTGAAAGCGCGTACTTTTCCTCCCTATTTTAAAAACATACACGGGTATATTTTACCTGTGAAAAAAATTGTGACTTGCTAGTGTAAAACCCTGATAATGTGCAACAGTCGGTATATTTTAAAACATGAGTGTATAATTGAAACTACCAGTTTGCCAAAATCCCTCACCAAGTCCTTATCCAAGTCATCAAGACTCTCCTAGTTCTTCACTCTGAACTCCATCCAGTTCACCCTGAACTCCCCAACCAATACTAGATGTCTGATACCAAATGGACAAGATAATTATCAGATATAAAATTACCTAAGTTGCTAAAGATGTGCACATAAGTCTCTTATAAAATAGCTACATTTTTTGAAGGGGTTAATAAATATGTGAATAAAGGTGAACCGGTAGATGTAGTGTATTCGGATTTTCAAAAGGCGTTCGACAAAGTCCCTCATGAGAGGCTTCTAAGAAAATTAAAAAGTCATGGGATAGGTGGCGATGTCCTTTCATGGATTACAAACTGGTTAAAAGACAGGAAACAGAGAGTAGGATTAAATGGTCAATTTTCTCAGTGGAAAAGAGTAAACAGTGGAGTGCCTCAGGGATCTGTTCTTGGACCAGTACTTTTCAATATATTTATAAATGATCTGGAAAGGAATACAATGAGTAGGGTGATCAAATTTGTGGATGATACAAAATTATTCAGAGTAATTAAATCACAAGTGGATTGTGATAAATTGCAGGAGGACCTTGCAAGACTGGAAGATTGGGCATCCAAATAGCAGATGAAATTTAATGTGGACAAGTGCAGTGATGTATATAGGGAAAATTAATCCATGCTGTAGTTACACAATGTTAGGTTTTATCTTAGGAGATACTACCTAGAAAAGAGATCTAGGTAGTGGATAATACACTGAAATCTTCGGCTCAGGGTGCTGTGGTGGTCAAAAAAGCAAACAGAATATTAGGAATTATTAGGAAGGGAATGGTGAATAAAATAGAGAATGTCATAATGCCTCTGTATCGCTCCATGATGAGACCACACTTTGTGTTCAATTCTGGTTGCCACATCTAAAAAAAGATATAGATGTACGTGAGAAGGAACAGAGAAGGGCGACCAAAATGATAAAGGGCATGGAACGGATCCTCTATGAGAAAAGGTTAAAGGGGTTAGGGCTGTTCAGCTTGGAGAAGAGACGGCTGAGGAGGATAATGATGGAAGTCTACAAAATCATGGAGGACTAGAATGGGTAAATGTGAATAAGTTGTTGACTCTTTCAGATAATAGAAGGACTAGGGGGCACTCCATGAAATTGCAAGTAGCACATTTAAAACAAATTGGAGAAAATTATTTTTCACTCTGGAGGAGAAGTCCATAAATTGCTATTAATCAAGTTGACTTAGGGAATAGCCACTGCTTATTACTGGCATCAGTAGCTTGGGATCTATTTAATGTTTGGGTACTTTCAGGTACTTGTTGTATCCTGGATTGACAGTTGTTGGAAACAGAATGCTGGGCTTGATGGACCCTCGATCTGACCCAGTATGGCAACTTCTTATGTTCTTAACTTGCGTATGTACCTCTTTGCCCTGCCCCCAGATCGCCCCATGCCGCGTTTTTTATTGTATGTAAATGTGCATGTGAGCCCGAAAATATACATGTACTTTTGATGTTATTAAAAAAGCATGTATATGAGTATAAGATACCTACGTGTGTATATGCTAATTTTACACACGTAAATGTTTTGAAGAGTCATCCCTATATTTCCATGAGGATTAAAGCAGTTTACAAACCATTATACCAGATCCTGGCACGGTTCTGGCTGAAGAGCAGGAGGAGACTACTGGGTCAGATAAAAACAGAAAAATATCCATAGAGAAACATAGAATAGTATGATAGATGAGGTCCATGATGCCCATCCAATCTGTCCTGTTTTCTTTCTGGTATAATTCCAGTTGATGTCTAGTTTTCCAATCACTTCACAATTAGCGATCCTCTGTGCCTGTCTCAGGATTTTTTTAAATTTTTTAAATAATTTTTTGCCTCTACCACCTCACCTGTGAGGCCGTTCTGTGCACCCCATCAAAATGCCAAATGCAAATAATATATACTTCTCAAGTTGTCAGAAGTTTCCACTGGAGATCTAAAATAATCACCCATTCTCGTTGACATTTAGGGTACTTTTTGGGCCAGTTGACTAAAGGCATTAATGTGCACACTTATGCAGTTTACTATACATGCTAAATATTGATTTAGCAACTAACAGCAAGGACAAAAACCTGCATTAAATCAGGCATGGGACTGCATGCTAAAACTTAGCATGCAGGTGAATGCAAAACGTGCAAGTAGAATGATAATGAGCTTATTAACTATTCACCATTCGCCCTCAGGTCTCGGTAAATTTATCAGCTTCTAGAGGATGATGATAAACAGCATGCTCGCAGTGTCGGCATGCTAATATTTACAGCATTAGAGAAAGGAACATTAAGTGGCTAAATTTAGCTGCCCAGTGGTAGCATATCTTCAAAGATGCCTGTCTAGATCCCTAACTTGGATGAGCAGATTAATCAGGTCATATAGTCTTTTACTGTCCTGTTTCTATGAGGATCATTTGAGGCTTTTGGGCCCCCTAGTGCCTTGGATATTAAATACAATTATAGCATAAACACTAAAATATTTGTGTGTGTGTGTGTGCATTTTAGTGAATTGGCCCCAAAATGCCTGAGATCAGGGCACTATACAGCAAGTTACATGCAGTTATAATGAATGCCTTTCTGCTGGAAATTTTTTTCAAGACCTGAAATTGGGTGAATCGAGCCCTGCGTTGGTAAAGCTTTTCCAAAATATTCTGTGAGTTAGCTCTGATAGAGGAAAGGAGATTTCTGAGTGTGAGTAGCATGCTATTTGAGTTGTTTCTAGCCCTTAGCATCTCTTAGGGCAGAAACCATCAACTGCATGAGAAGCCATACATTACAGTCATTACCGAAGCATTTGTGGCTTCCCCAAGGAGACATTTAACTAATAAGAGGCTTATCCTTGCACATATGCTTGTCAGTCACATGAACAGTCAAATCGTAGTCCTTTTACAGATGGGAACTGAAGGAATGAAGATGGGGATAGGAAATGCAGTTTTCAGTAGATGAAATTCCTTGTTCTGCTGGTGCTAACATTGAGTAACTAAACCCTGCATAACATCGGTGAGAATGAAGTGGTCGGTTCTTAGAAAATCGTACTTGGATAATTAAAAACCTAATTCATTAAGGCTTTTCTCCCATTGTCTAGGAGGAAAAGAGCTTAATAAATTAGGCTGTCTGTGTGCTCTACCCTATTACCATATTCTTTTTATATTATATTTTTAACAGCTAACCACTTAGCAAGGGCAAAAAGCTGCATTAAATTATGAACTTGCATGCTAAAACTTAGCATGCAATGCACATCATCATAAAAATGATTTTTAAATTGGACGCTGAATTAAAGGACGTTTTGCAAAATTTAAGAATAGCATTCTGTACATAGTTGGATTTATTCTCATTTCTGGGTAAGTATTTTTCTCTGCAGAGAGATAACTGGAGGCTATCTACCCTCAAGATGCACTGAACACTTCAATCTCAAAGAATCTTCCTACCTATTACCTTAATCCCCTGGCTGGAGGTATGTTTAGAACACTGTCTCAGATGAAGTTCTCTGGCATTAAATATGACGGGTTCCTGTTTATTATGTTATTTGTGACATCACAGTTAATGTAAGCCAATAGAATCCAGAGAATATGAGGCCATTTTCTTAACTAGTTTGCTGTCATGACTGCTTCCTTGGGCTCAGGGCTATTGTGCAGGAGTTGCTTAAAGAATTACAAACATCTGGAAATAGCAAAAAGACTTGTTTTTCAGTGATATTACAATTTTCATATTTGATTTTGAATCACAGTATAAACCAGAGAAGATAGATTTTAGGGTTTTTTTCAAACCAACATAAAGAAGCATAATGAGGTCCATAGAAAACACAGAACCAACCTATAATGCTTCATAAGTCCTCAATAATTAGGGGGACAAGTAAACACGAAAAAAATGCAAAGAAAAATATTACACACATGGCAGCACTGCCCAAGCGTATCCGCCTGACCCCAGGATGCTCCTAACCATGCTGATTTATTAGCAGGTTTTCTAAATGAAGAGGATCAGCTAGGATAAATTCATTCCCTTGACAGACCTTCTTACATCTGCAGGGAAACTCGAGGAAGCACCAGGAGCCAGTACCCGTTGTTACAGCCGGAGAAGAAGCTTCCCTAGCAACATCTGGAAAGATCAAAATCTTCTGACCACAAAATAAACTTCCCTTATGCTTCAAAGCTCTGTTGAAAAGAATCAAACCTTTGTCAGAATCTAAGGCAGAGGTTATGATAAGGGTTCCCCTATATGGAATATTATCCTGAGAACTCTCGGACAAAAAAAAATGAAAAAGAGACAAATCAGAACAGGCAAAAGGAGCTCATACATGTGAGGCACCCTCCTCAGTATTAGGAACCTTCTTCCATTCAGGCATATTTATTTATTTATTTATTTTTAGTTTTTATATACCGATGTTCCTGCAAAATCTCCGATAACTGTTTTTTGGAAAAAAAAAAAAAAAAGTCTGGTTTAGGAAAGTTCAATGATCAGAGATTCTTAGATCCCATGCTATTCTCTAAAATCTCATTTTATAGCGTAAGCACAAGGTACCTGTAATAGCAGCAGAAGGCTGTAGCTTAGACATAGCAGTTGATTGAGATAGCACCTGGGATTCAACAATCATTAGCCTTTGTTTTACCTCTGAGCACTTAGAGGAGGGCACTAGAAGAATAAGCACATACATGTGAAACAGTACCTGTTAAATCGGGGCAGATCCTACTTACTGTACCTGGATTGTAACTTGCCTGGAACAGGGGTTATGAAAGGTGAGCTATTAAATAGTGAAATCCAAGTTAAGGCTAACACAATATTTATTTAAAATAAGTTAAACTTGCATGAGTTCTCTGTTAGCCTTAACACACTTTAGTACATAAGGCTAACCTTGCTGAATTGCTGGCACCATTAGTTTTTTTTTACTTTATTTCCCTTTTTTTTTTATGTTCACGGTTTCCACCAGAAATGAGGCAGTCCTAGGAAGCGACGCCAATGGAAAACGCGCGCAGAAGATGAACTCTTTAGTGTGATGCAAGGCAGACCGTGACACTTCTTCGCTTTCTGAGTATCTGGGGTTTTAGACATGTTTCTGAGACTGCACATCACAAGTCAACAAAGCTTTCTGCATTTCCGGCGAGAAGCGAGTTCTTTTTCTCTATATTGTTGTCAACTTTGTTCACAGGCACAATGAGGGTTTTGACGAAGTCTCTTTTCCCCTGTCGGCGGGGAGCTCAGCAGGTTCGGTAAAATGTGCTGTGCAGTTAATTTTGCTAACTATTCTCATTATTTGGAACGCTCCAAAGAAACAGCCTGAAAGAATAGTAAAGGCCTACTCCTTCCATCTGCTCAGGTGCTTGATTATTCAAGCACCTGAGCAGATGGAAGGAGTAGGCCTTTACTCCTTTAGTTCACAAGAAACTACGTTTTTATGACACACAGACCCAAGTACAAAGTACTCGTATGGGGCAAAAGTGTGCATAGAGAGTCTTTGAGGACTCTCCTAGATTTCAGAGTCACAGCAATGAAATTAAGCTCAGTACGGTTTATTGAAAGCTGCATACGTAATCACATGTCAGAGGTAAGGGTATTTACCCCCACCTTCAAGGCCGATACCATCAAGGCAATGCAAGATGCTGCCGAGAAAGGCTCGCTTACTAGCAGGCCGATACAGTACAGTGCGCTCTGACGGAGCGCCCTGTTAGCCTGCTCTTGGACACCTGTTTTCCCCTTACCCCTTATTCAGTAAGGGGCCGAAAACGCGCGTCCAACCCGCGGCACCTAATAGGGCCCTCAACATGCAAATGCATGTTGAGGGCCCTATTAGGTATGCACGTGAGATACAGAAAGTAAAATGTGCAGCCAAGCCGCACATTTTACTTTCAGAAATTAGCGCCGACCCAAAGGTAGGTGCTAATTTCTTCCGGCACCGGGAAAGTGCACAGAAAAGCAGTAAAAACTGCTTTTCTGTGCACCCTCCGACTTAATATCATGGCGATATTAAGTCGGAGGTCCCAAAGGTTGTAAAAAGTAAAAAAAGAAAAAAAAAATTTAAATTGGGCCGGCGGCTGTCAAACCCGCTGACAGCCGCAGCTCTGGGTCAAAAGGAGGCGCTAGGGACGCGCTAGTGTCCCTAGCGCCTCCTTTTCCCCGTTTCTACCGCACCACCTAATTTGAGTACTGCATCGCGCACACCGGCGAGGGGCTGGTGCGCGCGCCGGGAGAGTGGGCGTCTGTCCGCTCTCCCACGGACTTTACTGAATCGGCCTGTAGGTTTGGCTTGGAGGCTGGGAAGATGTGGATTTTGAGGAGGGGATGGGGGAGAAGGGGCACGTTTACATTTGCCAATAGTTAAATCACTGGGCGGGGGAAGGACCGAGTTGCCTCCTTCACTCTTTCGGCCTGTCATGTTTTGAAAAGATTTATTTTTTTGGAGGGGGGGGGCTTCTGACGTGAACGGAACTGATTCTGAGGGCGCTGAAACGAGGATGGTGGATGATTTGATTCTAAAAAAGAAGGCAAAGAGGAAACAGTAGAATGTCCAAAATCTGAGGCTGGATGATTAGGTGCTGTAGACAGAGCGGGGATCCCAATTTCATCCCCTGAAGAATTGTCCGAAGAACTTTCTGCAATGGTAACTTTCTTTTGTGAAAAACGGGAATTGGAAGACATCCATGGATACGTCCCCTTGAAACGTCTGAGAATAAGATAACTTGCCTTTTGAAAGTAATCATTTGATATGAAAAAAAATAATTTAATCACTTTAAGTTACTTCTATAGACCCTGGAGTCTGGTCTGACCTACCAATTAGTGACTACTCAGAGATTAACAGTTTTTAATCTTCATTCCTGCTGACCTAAGAATATCAGTGTCCAAACATGAATGTCACCACTAAAGATTGTTCACTCTGTAAAATAATTGAGAACATGAGAACTTGCCATACTGGGTCAGATCAAGGGTCCATCAAGCTGAGTATCCTGTTTCCACCAGTGGCCAATCCAGGTCACAAGTACCTGGCAAGTACCCAAACAGTAAACAGATTCCATGCTGCTATTGCACAGTGATAAGTAGTGGCTATTTCTTAAGTCTACTTGGATAATAATAGTTTATGTAATTCTCCTCTAGGAATTTGTCCAAACCTTTTTTAAACCCAGTTACACTACTTACCTTAACCATGCCCTACGGTAATGAATTCCAGAGCGTGATTCTACATTGAGTGAAAAAGAATTTTCACCAATTTGTTTGGAATGTACTACATACTAACTTGATGAAGTACCCCTAGTCTTTTGTAATTTTTGAAATAGTAAATAACTGATTTACAGTTACCTGTTCTATTCCACTCATGATTTTATAGGCCTCTATCATATTCCGCCTCAGACCACTTCTCCAAGCTGAACAGCCCTAACCTCTTCAGCCTTTCCCCATAGGGGAGCTGTTCCATCCCCTTTATCATTTTGGTTGCCCTTCTCTGTACCTTCTCCATCGCAACTATATCCTCTTTGAGATGCGGCGACCAGAATTGTACACAGTATTCAAGGTGCGGTCTCACCATGGAGCGATACAGAGGCATTATGACATTTGCTGCTTTATTCTCCATTCTTTTCCTAATAATTCCTAACATTCTGTTTGCTTTTTTGACTGCCACAGCACACTGAGTCGAGGATTTCAAAGTGTTGTCCACTATGATGTCTAGGTTCTTTTCTGGGGTAAAGAAATTCTTGGGAATATACACTTCATTGTTGGTGTCTTCATTTGCATACAAAGGTGGAAGTACAATGTGTCCACTGGCAGGGCCCCGGTGTTGGTCCATTTTGCAGCAACATTATTAACAAAAGTATGCAGGGCAGTCTTCCTTTAAAATGACAGTTTTTAACGTTGTGGCAGATGGGACTTATTAGTAGTTGCTAGATGTACTTTTGAAATGCTGAGCACATGGGATGCAGCATTATTTTAATAAAGCAATAAAGTTGCACCACAAAGTCACTGATACTTCAAGGTGCATAAGTTAATGAAGCATTTTCTCTGGGAAAATTAAAATCCTGGAGAAAACCTTTGGTCCTGGCTGGTCCAGTGGGTTAGTGGCAGTGCTGAGTGATGCCATGCAGAGGGACGTGGGTTCAATTCATGACTCAGGGCTTTCACTCCCCAGGTCTGAAGGCAGCTTTTGCAGCCTCTGCATGAGGGATAGGGTATGTGTGTGTGTGAAACGTAAATACTAGCAGAGGGACATGGCTTAGAGTTTTATGTTTAACCTTTTGCGTCCTGTATTACAGGCAGCCTGTTAATACAGCATTGCCTTCAAGGTCTCTCGGCAGTCCGCACGTGGAAAAATTAGCTTATACACACGTAAATAGCATGTGCTTGCTACTTTATAAACATTAAACGTGTGTGGAAATAAGGGTTCGTGTGCATTTTTTACACAAGTAAAAAAGGGGGAGGGTCTGGGGTGCTCTGGGGCGGAGCCAACGTGTAAAAATACTTATGCACACAGATTTGGGAACTTATATGTGTAACTGTACACCTGCTAATTACCTTGCGGAAGTGATTTCAGATGTGTTCATTATTGGCTGGGTGGGGAGGTCTGAGTGAACTGGGGGATGTTTTAGGCCGAAGAACCAAGAGGGTCTCAATGCCCTGGAGAAGGACTGGGCGAACTGGTGGAGGAATCGGTAAGCTGGTAATTTCCTTGACGCGTGCATGTTAGAAAATGGGTAAGTCCAGCTTCATTTCCACAGGTAAATTATCTGTGTCTATAATTTTTAAATACGCATGCTTTTTGCATCATGTACACATTCAGCAGTTCAACGGCACTTAACTGGATAAGTTTTGGCTTTTCTGGCTAAGTGGCAGCTGCTGAACGCTGCCACTTAGATGGATGGGTGGCAGAAAGTGCTAGTACTCCAGACAAGTAGCACTTTTTGAGACTTATCTGGCTAAATTAATTCTGTATTCATGCCTGTCTGTACAAGCTTGCGAACGTTGCAGGGTAAATTTACGCATGTTTTATAATCTACATGATATGTGTGGGTTATAAAATACTGGGGTAGATCTGCACGGAGCCATACACGCACCTATATGGGCTCGTTTGCAATTCTTTAAAAGCAATCCTCATATTTATCAAACCCTTTTTCTTTGGACCTCTTTGCTGGCAGACATTCGAACAGAACCAAGCTGCTTAAAGTTTAGGAAAAAGATACAGATTTTTTTTTTCCCTTGGCCTCTCAAATTGATTGGGGGTGTTTTCTAGTTTTTGGACTGGTTAATATTTTGGGGCCTTTGCATTGTTTCCAATGCCTGAAGATTCATGATAAAGTTGCTGTCAGTGAAGTATCTTTCCCAACACAGTGCTGCAAAACATTGATTTATTTAAAATGCATATCTGTGTCCGGGCACAAGATGGGCTGATTAATTTTAAACCAATTTGTTCAGCGTAATAGAATGGACGGCCCCTTATAATACTTTATATGCTGTATAACTGGTTAAAATGTTATAGTGTGTTTATCCATCTACTATTTTGCCTGCCATTACAGAGGAAAGTAGCAGACCTTAGCGATGTGACCAAGCTGAAGGCAGAATGCCATTTTCATTATAAGGAAATGCTGGTGTTCTGGTTGGCACAGGATGATACAGAATCTAGTGCCAGAAAAGGCTGCGTGTGCAAACTGTAGCCTCGGCACATATAGGCAAGCAGATTGTTCAGTTGCATTTACAGTGCAATGAAATTGTTTGGCAGCCCCGATAGTATTAAAAATCAGAGAAAAAGGCATTCTTGATTCTGAAATCTCCAGGCAGGAGAATATTTCTATTCCAGTTTCTGCACTTGCAATTTAAACTGGTGAATGCTTATCTGCAATTCATTCCTTAGATCATTGCTTTAGCACTTTTGAGATTTTATTCACTCATGCCTTTTATAACCTTGTGGCAATCACTGTGGTAAAGTATGCCTCAGCAGTTTCCAATTCCTCTGCTTTCCCCTGAGCTGCTCATCAGCTTTTGTGATAGATGGACCTCAGGCGTTTACTATCTCTCTGGGTTTAGAAGCTCAGCTTGGATTAGTGGGACATGCAGTATAGAAATGGGGCCATTATGAAGTTTATATGCATGCCCAAAGCTGAAACTATAATAAACTTCATTTTTATCATGTTCACCTAGCAGGCCATTTCCTGGTTGGGGATCGATATGGGTCATAGTTCAAGACATCCGTGGGCTAATAAAATTACCGTACAACAGACCCATCAACATGTCCATTCTAGGAAAATGACGTAGGACATTCTTCAATCAGAATGCGTCCAGCAGGTGTGCATCTCACTCTTTTCTTCCCAGGGAAGATCATTTTCAGAGGGTAAAGCAGTGCAGAAATGGCCTGCCTTAACATTGCCCCTCCAGATATTGTTGTGAATCCCCGCACGGAGTTAGCAATCTGATCTGGATTTGCTAGGAAGTTAGCAATCTGTTGGAAATCTGATGCTTGATGGGAGGAGCCAAGTTAATGGTCGCCATTTTAATTTAAAAGCCCAGGCCGGCATTGATCTTTTATTCACGCTAAGCCACTTCAAATTAGACCAATCACTGGATGCGCTCTACAGCGTCATCACGTATGTTGTGCGAATTCACTCTAAATAGTTTACTATCTCCAATACCACCCAAGTTAACAGAATATAATGAAGAAATGATTAGGAAAGCCTCAATTTTTACCATGATCTTAAAGCAAGGTGTTCCATTCCAAATCCTCATTTAATCCCCTAGGGGACTGCGTATCCAAAGTGAAAATCCAATAGGCTTCCCTATTACAGCACACGCCTATTTTAACGTTATTCTATCATGGGTTATTATTTTTATTGATTTTCTTCCTTTAAATGCTTGAAAATGTTTGTGATCTTCTGCTTTACCACACAGGTATGACAGAATGAAAGTTGCTCAATCTGCTTTGGACAACTGTTGCCTAAGGGCTGAATTATGGTGTCAGCATTGCAAGTTTAATAATGCTGTGAATATTGCAGAGAGGCTGCATCCTTTTTTGTCTGAGAAAAGTACAAAGTGAATTAATTAAGCTGAGGAGTATGCACCAGCTTTTCCCTTTATCTACTTTATTTAATGTCTTCCTTTCATGAATAAAAGGTCTTCTGTGACCATTTCTCCAGTGGAAATCCTGGGACCTTGCTTTATACTTTTTTTTTTTTTTGTGTGAGATCTGCCTCAAGAGCAAACTGGCCCATGTTTGCTGGTTTTTCTGCTGTCAACATTTCGGTAGCTCCATATTACGACACCAGAGAGATGTGAAGGGAAAAAAAGGGTTCTACGCTACAACCCATATCCCAAGACATCAAGACTCCAGATCAGAGCATCTCTGGGTTTACTTATAGCAACAAATCATCCAATAAACCTCTCCCTCACTCTTCAAATTCATTACATGCATTGTAGTTTAAACTTCCGTCTTCCATATACACTTCTGAAAAGACTCATTTTCAGGTATTTAGAACTGAAAGTTAAAAATAGGATTTGGTTTTAATTATTTTCCTTTCCAAACCTGTGCTCAAGGTGATTTGCAACTCAGTAGATCCAGTAAGTCCCTTCCTCAGAGGGCGTGCAATCTAATTTGGTACCTGAGACAGCGGAGGGTGAAGAGACAAAGAGCATCCATGGTTGAAGCAGGATTTGAACTCCGCCCACCACATTAACCATTAAGTCATTTGTCCACTTTAATGTTCAGTATAGATACTTTATTATAAGTATAAGCCGACCCGAGCAAAACTCTGTAAAAGGAGCAAGATATAAATCACAATAAATATTATAAATGTAAACATTAAACGTTATGATAGAAAAGCTGAGTATCTCAAGATTTCCTCTTTTTCTTTTTTGATTTGGCAGTTTCCTCCTGCTCCAGCTCAGATGGAACCAAGGCTACCATGAGCCTTGATTTGCAAACAGCCAAATCCCCCTGTTGTATACCCCCCCAACCCCTGCGCCCCAGCATACCTAATCCAGTCATTGCAACGAAGGTCCTCAACCAGGAGCCATGCACCAGGACTCCTTGAGGAACCCTGCAATCATGGGCCCTGAATCCAGACACAATGACCTTGACTCCCTCCCCCAATTGACCCAAGGAGCAGAAAACCCATCTCTGGGATTGAGCCGGGGGATCTTCCACATGGCAATGCACAGCATAGCCCTAACAGTCTCATATTTCTGATTAAGCTTTTTGTATCTCTCCCTTTCCTTCTTTCTCTCTCTCTCTGCATGTCTTTAGATTTTGGCATTGATTAGTTGACAGTTCTTCATGCAATGTCAATAAAACTCAAGGATTATTTTGTGAACTTCATGCATAAGGCTGGGAGAGAATACAGATCTATTAAGAGATCCCACAATTTCCTGCCTATAACATCTAGAGGGCTGACCTCTGAACTCTTAGTCCTTGTCTAATGAATACTCAAGGGAGCGGAAGATCACCGTATGTATTTTTTGAGAAAGACCTGTGCATACCGTGATGAATGTGTGAGTAGCTGGAAAGGCAAAGGATGATAGCTAGCTATCTGAGAGATAACTTGCTGCCTTTTATTAAAGACCTCTGACCCAATTGATAGGCCACAATTAAATTAGAATTACTTAATAGGTCAGCAAAGGTTCTACCAAGTGGGACAGGTTAGCGTTTGCAGAAAAATTACCTGTGATCCTCAAAGGAACTGCCATGATGCATTTACTTTCGTCTTCTTTAGGATGATATGTACTGGGTAATCTGTTAGCAGAAAAATAATTATATTTTACATTTTTTTTTAAATTTCACTTTCTACTAGTGATAGAGGCCTTGAAAACAGACATTGGGCCTGCTTTACTAAGTTTTTTTTCTCCATCAACACAGAATAATAAAAATTCTTGTAAATCTGGCCCGTCATCAGTTAATTCTCTGACATACTTTTAGATATCCTCACTTTGCGCTTGGGATATCTAATTATATTGGTGCGTTCACTTATCTCATGATAATACCAGTTGCAACAGTGCTACTATTTTAAAAAAATATTTACAAAATGTGCAGTAATGGCAACTCTAGGTTTTCTGTCTTAAAGAAAGAAGAATTAACCTTTGTTTAATTATATAGGTCATCAATGAGTTTTGTTGTTGTTACAGCCTTACTATGCAGAGTTGGAAATATTTTATTTTATTAGAATTATATAATCAAAATTTGTGTAGTAAGTAGGAAACCACCTCAAAATAAAATTAGCTATCTTACAGTGGCTTACACGGGAGCTTAAAATGCTAAAAAAAATAAAATTTTAATTATATCTGCATAGTTTACGTAGTTCTGGCTCATATTTAAGGATGCTGTTTTTATTTATTTATACAATTTAATCTAAAATTAATCTACTTTGAAATGGCTGGCCCATTTCAAATTAATTTTAATGGTCTGGTGGGCTCAGCTCTACAAGATCAGATGGTGGGAAATAAGGATGTGCCTGGCTTTTTAATAAACCCCCTCCAAATGCTGTCCCAGCAGGTAATCATGTCTCATGGTTTAGATAAAGGAGACAAAAGTATATCAATTTATTCCGACAGCACCTGCCTTTGACACTCAGTTTTCTTAATAAGGAAACATTTGCACAGAGATATGAAACAGCCAAAACTGGAATGTGCCTACACAGTGGCAGAAAGTTAATTGTCTTGCAAATAAATGATTTCTTGGAGACAATAGGAGATTAAATGTGGGGGGAAACTTTCAGAGCCATTTACACAGGTTAATAGCAAGTTACCCATGTAAATCAGCCACCTGAACACTGTCCTCCCTCAATGCAACTAAAAATACCAATGTTGTTCCACAGTGCTCCTACTTTTAGCTGCATTTAGAGAACGAGTTCCCTGGGAAGGAAAATAGAACATGTAGACTGCATTTTCAACTCTATAAACATTATTTTCTATGAAAACGGTGCTCACTGAAAAAGCAGGAGGAGGAAATGTCCATGCACCCACGGACTTTATCCCACAATACACCCTTTGAAAATTGCCTTTTTTGGAACACATTTTTGGTAGGGATAGATAAACTAGTTTAGATTACATCCGAGGCGTATTCCTATGTAGTGCCTGGCATTTCTTTCCATAAATTGTTCCTTCTGCTATACTGCACAAAAATGAGTTTTGTTGCCCATCTAAAGAGGATCTAGAGTGCTTCCGATTTATCAGGACCCCCTCCCCACTCTTCCAAACACTTCTACGGGATGGGGGGGGGGGGTCACAAAAATCAAACTGACCAATGTTTCACTGGCTGGCAGTTTCATAGTCTGGTATCTGTAGGTTGTGTTTCCTAAATGAGACGACACTCAGAAGAATAAGGTGACTTTTCAATACCCCTCCCCCCCCACACACACACCTTTGCACATATTCTTTGAAGGCCTGCTATTTAACCAATCAATCACACTCATAGGAATACCAAATTATTCCTCCGTAAGTCCCAGCCCATGACCTAGTAGTAGAGCAAAGCTTTAGTAGCTGCATTGGTCCTGGAGAAACCCGACGCATATGAAGAAAGGGCCTCCATGACCTCGAACGTTTGTGTGCAGTACCATTTTGTGGATAACTCTTCTCTCAGGCCGATAAAAATATCCCGAACTGCAATGAATCCTAATCCACAAATCCCGAATCACTTTCTGTGAATTGCAAGGCAACATCACGAAATCCTGAGTGGCTCAGGCGTGTGAGAAATTTGTGAATCCCTCCTTCTCTGAACCCATCTTTTGCTTTCACATCCCCCGCCCCTTACGTTATTGCAAATTTCCTTAAATACTGCATATCCCTAAAAGTACAGACTTTTGGATTTCCCTTTTCGGTTCTGGATTTCATATTCTTCTTCTCTCAGTATTTATCTGGCTCTCCTGTTGCACGGTTATTGATGTTTCGCACAACTTCTTACAGATTCATCCAGTTTTAATGGAAGACTAAGTGTGGTAACTTGCCCCAAACGGTGACAGCAGGTTAATCCAGAAGTGTCGTCTAGCAGAACCGTGTTGATAAAATTAATTTGCAACTGCTCTATTGCATGCAAAAATACCAAGTTTAATTTAAGAGTGGCAAAAAGAAAGGAATACAAGCAGAAAATTGTGTGTGAGATAACTCGCAGGATGGCACCTGGGTATCGGCCTTGAGGTCAGGCTGTCTTCACAATAGGCAGCCAAAAAGCTATTATTTTTTCTCTTTATAAAAAAAAAAAAAAAAATGAACACGCTGTATTATTCTCATAAATTCTCTTTCTGTTCAGCGATGCCTTGACAAGTGGTGTATCCAGTTGAAAACAATTGTTATTTTAATAGTATTTTAACTTACCACTGGAATTATACTTAAGTAGCTTCAGGCATGGGGAGCAGGGATGTTAGCTTTTGTTATCAAACGACATGAAAACACCAACATTTTGTATTGTTTGGAAGGGAAATGACAAGAAACGCTAACAAATTTCATTTTTGTGTTTATGAGAAAAAAGATGGTCCAGGCTGCTGGAGGAGCCCTTCCTACCAGCGACTGAAGAGAAGGGGAGATGGCCCGGGCCGCTGGCTGGAAGAGGCAGTGACAAATGCTGGGGAAAGCACTCGCTGACTAATAGAAACAAAACATCTGAAAGGAAATTACATTTTAAACATAACAGCTTAAAAAACGAACATATAAAATGAAATGAACAAGAAAGGAAACGTAGACTTTTCCCTGCACACCCCTACTGGGTCTAAGATCTGACGGAGAGTCTCACTGGTTGAGCTTGGCTCAATGATCTAACTCAAGCCCTTTCCCGAAAACACAGAGAGCCATGAGGAAGAGGTAGAAGACATTGTAAAATAGGAGATCAATAACCGTTTAAAGGAATAAAAGGCAGTGCCATGGGAGTGAGCTGCTGTCTTTGGCTACCGGGTTTTGACCACTTATTTCAACTGGATTCCAAGACAACATGTTTATGTGGACTCAAGGGAATTTTCTTTTCTTCCTTCTTCCACTGGAGATGGTCTGGTGGTGGCTAAACACAAACTCTGTGGTGATGTTTACCCAACAGCGTTTACCCCGAATCTGTTGTTGACAGGAGCCATGGATGTGCTTCTCACCTTTGCAGGATGCACCTTGGTGGCAGCTGAGTCACATACAGGTGCCTGAGAAGCGTTGGAGGCCGACGTTATTCCAGTGTCCTTGCTGCTTCTATGGCATCTCTGATTTCTAAAAATGCCACCCTCAGAGCAGACCCTTTCGGTGGAGAGTGGTTCCACAGTGAGCCCAGCCAGGCTGAGAACTTTTCAAAATACCTTTTCTGGTGGATTCAAATGAGGCTAAGGACAATGATGGAAGAGTCAAAACTGAAGCTACCAAAGTAAGTATTGTATGTTTGGATGAGATTTTGGTGGACTTGACATTTCTGATTTCTTAGGGGATCTCAGAGGTTCCTAGTTAGATCACCGTAAGAAGGCCTTACCTGTTTGAGTATCTGCTTCAAAACAGGCAGCTTAAAATGTAAACACAGAGCTGAATAAAACCATGGAGGATTCTGTGCAAAACCTTGATGGGATTTTGTCTGTAAATCAAACTCTGATTGGAGATAATTTGGTCTTGAAGAGGAAATTCCCCTCAGGTTCAGAAACCTCAGTGCTGTGTTCTTTCCTAAACTGATGTCTCTTTCAGGGTAAGATTATTTTAAAAATGTAGGACTGAATGTTGGAAAATTCTCCTGGAAGCTCTTTCACTAACAGCCAGAGCATTTTTTTTAACTCATGGGATTCCAGGGTTTTGGATAGTTTGTTTGATTTTCTGAATTTTTGAAATTTAAAAGATTAGTGCTAGATTCCTTCATTTTGGAACCAGATAAGGATTTAAGATTATCACTGCAGAAACTGAATGCTAAGCTTTTTGGAGGGCATCAGGATTAGACTCTATCTGAATGCTGAGAAACTAAAAATTTTAGTGCTTAAAACAAAATATAGTTAATTTGGATGCTGGTTTTGTGTTGCGTTTTCGACCTATGTGCACGATCAAGTGAAAGGATAACTTTTCTGTGACCCAAAACAGTCTTTTAGAAAGAAGAATTCTGTTCCATTTTAAGGGCTTGGTTAATTGCTCACTTCTGGCTTTTTATTTCTTGAATAGATACAGTATATGAAGCCCTGTCACTCCTTATGCGATCATTTGTAAGTCCTGGCTTAAGAGGGGACGTCCATATTATTGCGATACTGTTGTTTAAACCTTTGCCCGTTAGTCTTTTTCTATAGGTGTTTTTGACCTGTGTGTCATGAAGCTTTTATTTTTATAAATGTATTTTACAATAATAAGGAAGACAGAGAAACCTTCCCCATACGAATATGTAGAAATTGTAAGACTTCCGAAAGTCACTAAATATCTGAAGAGCTCTGGACGCAGCCCCGAGCTGCAATACAGTGGGAAAGCCTTAAATCCTTCAAGCCCTTTCTGCAACATCTCACCGTCATTGATTTACTGAATGTGGGCAAATCCCATTGGTAACATGTACCCCCTGGTCTACACTGCATTAACTTTTAACATACGCGCTTAAATAAATTATTAATAATAATAATTCGAGCTTATGAGGCTTATTGAAAAGAACATTCCCCAATTCTCTGCTTATGGAAACAATCTTTACTGAATATATGCATTGTCTGCTTTGGAACTGATTTTTACTTATGATGATTTTTAACATTATGATTGCTTTACCCGGTTCTTGCTAGCATATTTTAGCATTTTATGTCTTTATATCCTCTTATGCTGCTCGTTTAACATATTGCACATGTTCCATGGATTCCGCGGAAAGAATAAGAGCCACCTGCTGGGAATGACTTCAGAGGAATAATTTGGGAAGGATCGTTTGTTATTTAAAGCGCCTGCATTGGGGGAAACCTTACACCTGAGAGGATCCCTGGCAAAGAAAAGTGCCTGAAATCTAATCAACTCAAGCACTGTACCAGGGTCACTGGGTGTAATGCTTGTGACAATAGGAACCAGCATTTCTTACCTCTTTTGGCTCTCTTCAGGGCACTGAGGGGTGAGCAGGTCTAGGAAAGCAATTAAACAACAAAGCCATACAAGATGGGTAGCGCAGTACTAGTCTGCCAGGTCCCTCCATTTAAATTTAATTTTGCAAAATATACTGGGCCTGATTCCTACAAGATTTTCTGCCATTCTGTGCTGTTGGGTTCGCTTCTTGATTATTCGAGACCCGCACGTGATATCCTTTTTTTTTTTTTTTTTAAGGAGAATTATATAAGATGTCAAACCTGCTGTGTATTTCTAGAGTCCTCTGGGCCAAGAAGAAGCGTAATGAAGGCCACTGGAGACAGTAGGACATTGAGTAAAGGAAGATCTCATTAGGAGAGCAAGAAATACAGCACTGACAGAGGCAACTGTGTAGCAGAAACCAGTTTATGTGATCTTGCCAGGAGGACTTGAAGCCTGTTATTATTAATATCTTAAAGATCAAGAACAGCAGGCATTGTGGGAATTGCAGGAGGACTTCCATCTCCACAGAGTCTAACGGGAGGGATGAATAGCCAACCTGTTCACATGGTTCATGGAATGCTCCTGGGCATTCAAAGAATTGAGGCCCTGCATCCTGACCTCTCTTTTCTCTCTAGACACAAAATGGTGCATGTGCTTCTTGATGTTTAACAATCATGAGCCATCAGGGACAGCCCCACATTGAGCGCATTTTACATTTGTTCTCAGGGGTCCTGATTTTCTCTCTCTCTCTCTCTCTCTCGTGTTCAGGGGCAATGCCTACCTCATGAATCCAGCAGACCTGATTCATGCACTGTGAAAGTCCCCTAGCAAATTAAATCATAGCGCCCCGGTTTCTCTTTCCTGAAACACCAAGCAACAGCCGCAGCCACTGAGATGCACCATAAAGGAAGCGAGCAGGAAAGGCTTGCATTGGTAGCTTATTAAAAATCTCTGAAGCCCGGCCCTCAGAAAGGAGATGTAACTTTCCAAAAGATAAAATTATATTTCTCCTACTTGCGGTGCTTTCTTCCTTCTCACGCACGCAGTGGGATGTTCAGCAACCCCCCCCCCCCCCCCCCGGTGAGCTAATAAGGAAGGGACTGCAGGAGAGGAGAGCGCTTCTCACGGATAAGGATGCAGGGACTTGAAGCACCGCTGCCGGAGAAACCAATCTAATGCAGCTCATGTTCAAACCTGCGTCCTGTAAGTCCTTCACACAGAAGGAATAATTTAATCTCCCCCCTCGGCTCTCCTTTCATTTTCAGGGAGGTTCGTGGAAGGGTCATTCTGTTCTTCAATGAATTTACTTGACCTGGCGGGGCTGGAATCTGAATCCACTGCAAAGAAAAAAAAATGATTGAAAAGCAATTAACTCAGATGGTTTGCAACAGGCCACTAGGGAAATGCGTCCAGGTGGCTTCTGAGGTGACCAGAGTGGCTCTCGTTTGTTACCAGCTGTCTCCAGGGTAATGGGAGTAACCCAGGCTGGGAAACGTGCTGTGACCTGAGTGCGCTAACATCATCATCATCGCCAGTTTTTATTCAGGGCCACCCTTTCACTACAAAGTGGTGATGAGGGCATGTTTACTTACATCCTTCAGGACATTATCACTCAGGCCCTTCTGTGTCCCCGGCTTGCAAAGGCTTTCACGTTAGAGGAATATTTTAATATAGAAAACAAGAATGCGTTACAACGACAGAGAAGCACTGCCCACTTTCCTTCCTGCTGCAATACTAGACCCCCTCTTCCTCTCCAGCCTCCCCATTCCTTCCTCCTCCTCTCTGCTTTACTGCGTTCTTCTGCTGACCTTTCCTCCTGCAGGCGTTCCATGCATCCACCAACCCCTTTTGTGAAGAAATATTTTCTGTTGTTTTTCAGGCTTTCTGTGAGGCTTTGAAACCCCCTTTCCATTTTGTAAACCTTTGAGGTAGTTGAAGGCCTCCGGTTCTTGCCTCCTTTTATGATGCTTTCGGTGCAGGCTCTACGCCAGTTTGGCACTGGCAGCCCTTTTCCGGACTCCCTCTATTCCATGTCCTTTTGGAGATGTGGCCTCTAGAACTGGCACAGCTCTCCCAGTGGGACCTGTACAGAGACATTATCTTACTGCTGTGCACCAGACAGGAGAGAGATCTTGGGATGATCATAGCTGGTGATCTCAAGCTTGCAAAACAGTGTAGTAAGATGGTGGCCAGAGCCAGAGGAAGGCTAGGGTGCACAGGGAGAGGTATAACCAGTAGGGAAAAGGAGGTGATATCCTCTCCCCTCACTTGTACACTGCTCCCTATGATGATTTACACTCTTACGATGCATGACTCTACACTTGGTTTTTTTTAGTTGAATCTTAGCTGCCAAACCCTCCTCAAGCTCTTCATTTTGTCTTCTCCATCAGGCGGTGTCCATTCTGTTACAGATCTTAGTATCATCAACAACCCTTTCCTACTAACTTCTCTGCAATATCACTTATAAAAATATTAACAGAAATACCAAGCTATCCCCTGTTGTCTACCACTCAACCTGCTTCTAAACCAGGCAGTCAGTGCCAGCCCTAGGCTGATCAGGCTTACTGGAGCCAACCTCCCTGCAGGTATATCACGGTCCTTCACCTGTGACATCACATCCAGTGCTGTGGAAATGACTCTGATGTCATAGACAGAGGGTCACATCAATTCCAGCAGGAGGAGTCTCATTAAGAGAGGAAGAGCTCTGGTATGGAGTGGGGCAGGCAGGGAAGTGCTTACTGTAACAGGGCTGTTTGTACCTGGACTGGCGGAGCGTCGTTCAGCATATCACTTTAGTGTCCCGTGCACCTCCTCTAGCACTGCATGCAATGATAGCAACAGTAAGAACATAAGAACATAAGAAAATGCCATACTGGGTCAGACCAAGGGTCCATCAAGCCCAGCATCCTGTTTCCAACAGTGGCCAATCCAGGCCATAAGAACCTGGCAAGTACCCAAAAACTAAGTCCATTCCATGTAACCATTGCTAATGGCAGTGGCTATTCTCTAAGTGAACTTAATAGCAGGTAATGGACTTCTCCAAGAACTTATCCAATCCTTTTTTAAACACAGCTATACTAACTGCATTAACCACATTCGCTGGCAACAAATTCCAGAGTTTAATTGTGCGTTGAGTAAAAAAGAACTTTCTCCGATTAGTTTTAAATGTGCCCCATGCTAACTTCATGGAGTGCCCCCTAGTCTTTCTACTATCCGAAAGAGTAAATAACCGATTCACATCTACCCGTTCTAGACCTCTCATGATTTTAAACACCTCTATCATATCCCCCCTCAGTCGACTCTTCTCCAAGC
Source organism: Rhinatrema bivittatum (assembly GCF_901001135.1). NCBI lineage: Eukaryota > Metazoa > Chordata > Amphibia > Gymnophiona > Rhinatrematidae > Rhinatrema > Rhinatrema bivittatum. The sequence continues at coordinate 52,646,696 of NC_042632.1, read as the reverse complement.
TGAAAAGTCCTAACCTTTTTAGTCTTTCTTCATAGGGGAGTTGTTCCATTCCCCTTATCATTTTGGTAGCCCTTCTCTGTACCTTCTCCATCGCAATTATATCTTTTTTGAGATGCGGCGACCAGAATTGTACACAGTATTCAAGGTGCGGTCTCACCATGGAGCGATACAGAGGCATTATGACATTTTCCGTTTTATTCACCATTCTCTTCCTAATAATTCCCAACATTATGTTTGCTTTTTTGACTGCCGCAGCACACTGAACCGACGATTTCAATGTGTTATCCACTATGACGCCTAGATCTCTTTCTTGGGTTGTAGCACCTAATATGGAACCCAACATTGTGTAATTATAGCATGGGTTATTTTTCCCTATATGCATCACCTTGCACTTATCCACATTAAATTTCATCTGCCATTTGGATGCCCAATTTTCCAGTCTCACAAGGTCTTCCTGCAATTTATCACAATCTGCTTGTGATTTAACTACTCTGAACAATTTTGTGTCATCTGCAAATTTGATTATCTCACTCGTCGTATTTCTTTCCAAATCATTTATAAATATATTGAACAGTAAGGGTCCCAATACAGATCCCTGAGGCACTCCACTGCCACTCCCTTCCACTGAGAAAATTGCCCATTTAATCCTACTCTCTGTTTCCTGTCTTTTAGCCAGTTTGCAATCCACGAAAGGACATCGCCACCTATCCCATGACTTTTTACTTTTCCTAGAAGCCTCTAAATTCACCTAAATTCGGGATTTGGAAAACTATCTGACAGGAATTTTTCGGCCGACCTTAGAAAATGTAATCATTCTATGCTAGGTTAATCATTCCCCTTATCCCACAGCTCGGAGGCCCTGAGCCTCTCATAAAAACTGATTAACACCGCCCCCTGCAGGCAGGATTTTAGATCAGAATAATGTATGATATTGTAAGATTCTCTTCAAGACTCAACATCTTCACTAGTTGTGGTGGCTGTGTGGGTTATTACAAGACTTGTTGGTAAGATAAGGAAAGAGCCATTACGTATGGGTCTTGCAAGAAGCAAAGAGGAAGGCCTGTGATAGACTACCAGCAGAGATGTTTATTCTCATTTCATTACACCGCCTGTGAAATTAACCAAGTGGTTTACAATGACAAAACATTCATATCAACAATAAGGTAAAATAAAATATCATTTATTTTATTTATTTATTTAGGGTTTTTATATACCGGCATTCGAGAACGCAGTCCCATCATGCTGGTTCACATTAAAACAAGTGTGCATCGTAAACAAAACTAAAACAATGGTGCGGAAAAAGGCAGTTACAAATAACAGGGAGATTAGAACTTGGCGGAGAGAGAAGAGAAAGGACAGGTTATTAATTCAAACATGTAACGATAGTGTAAAATAATATAAAATTCAAACAAGAAGGTTAGTCATGGTGTATGTGAAGGTAAGGATTGGCGTGGAAGGTAGATCAGTTTGAGTCCGGGAATGCTTGTGTGAATATCCATGTCTTTAGTCTTTTTTTGAAGGTTGAGATGCTTGTTTCAAATACAGCATCATGACCCACCCTGTGCTGTAACTGAATTTGATAATGCTTGGGCCTCAGATCAGGGGAAATGTTCAAACATCCCTCCCAGGTGGAAAACCTTCTGGAGCTTTGTAGCCCGGGACCTTGCCCCTAATTTTCAAAGGGAAATTACCTGTACACACTTTGAGAACTGTTCCCAGGCACAAAGGGGCCAGGGAACTATGCACCTGCTTTCAATATGGGCAGATTTTGACTGTAGCAGAAAACCATGTACAGATTGCAAAATCAACTCTATGTGTATCTAGTCCCAACCCCACCCAAAACACACCCCTAGGAACACCTCCCCTAAACCATTGTAGCAGAATACTGCTCTGTGGTGGGGCCGTTTTCATCCCTTTGGCACAATTAAAGTTATCCAGATAACTCTGCTGGACAGCCAAGACCCCGCCCTGGAAAGTTTTATCCGTCTAGACACTAACCTGGTTAATCAGGTGATCTCGCGGTTTGTCCTGCTGTGTCCTGAACTTAGCCGGACAAACCTTTAAATATGGATCTCTGTGTTTCAGAACTTCAGGTCTGTTACAAAATACTCAATAGCACAAGAGGAGGGCGGAGTGAACAACACACACCTATAGAGAAATCACAACAAAAAATGTGTGGCATCAAGTAAACTGGACAATAACGATGTATTGACACAAAGATTATTTAATTTACATATGCACAATGAACAATGTGCACGACATTCAATATACAGTAAACAATATTATGGATGCGAATCTTTGTTGTCAATACATCGTTATTGTCCAGTTTACTTGATGCCATATATTTTTTTGTTGTGACAAAATACTCAGTTACAGAATTACAGTAATTGTTGATAGATGTATGCTTATAGATATGTACATATCCAGATACTGATAAGTAAAACGTATCTAAGTCCACTATTGTGCCCTCATCATCTGGAGCATGACTGAAGCAAATAAACTTCTGAAGTCTGTTGACTTCGGCCATTAATCCTGACAGAGTAAAACAGTGCATAAACAGCTGTGCTGTCTTTTTGCATGAATTGATTCTTTACTGTTCGCCTCGCTCAATAAATTAATACAAGGATCAAGGGCTTTACCACTTGTCTGTTTATTCTGCTCCAACAAAACAGAGTCAAGCTGAGGATGCTGTCTTGATGAACGACTTCGTGGTTATTGTAAATCTCGAGATCCATCTGCCCGCTTACAGCTTTCCCCATAACCCCCTTATCGTTTTAGACTGGAAGTGCGACTCTGAACGCTTTTCATTTTTTCTCGTGCCAGAAAAATTCCAGCTAAATGCATTCAGTAGGGCCTGCTGCAGGGCCCATGATTTCATTAGGCAAACTGGGAAGTCACCAGAGGGCCAAAACCTCGAGGGTAGCAAACTCCTGCCAGCATGAGGCCCGGAGGGGTTTCTGAGCCAGAGCCAATGCCGCCAAAGGAGGAAGTGCAGTGCTGCAGCCACGGCCACCAATAGATAAGAAGGGGGAGCCGGTGCATGATCCTGCCAGGGCCTTGTGACCTGGATTGGCCGCTGTTGGAAACAGGATGCTGGGCTTGATGGACTCTCGGTCTGACCCAGTATGACAAGTATTGTGTTCTTATGTTCTTATGAATGCTCACCTAGAGCATCAAATACTCTTACACCCGACCTGGGTTACTGTGAAAGGGTGGCCTTCCAGCTATTGCCCTTGGCCCTCATGAATAGATAGTCGGGGTTCTCTGTCTCCCACCACCAGCAACTCTTTCTCTCTCTCTCTCTCACTCTCTATACTTCTCTCTCTCTCTCCTTCTCACTCTCTATACTTCTCTCTCACTCTCTCTCTCTCTCACTCTCAATACTTCTTTCTCTCTCAATATTTCTCTTCAGCTCCCTGAGGGCACATTTACTCAATGCTTCCACTCCCTAGTATGCATTTTTGTTTTCTTCCCCCTTTTTTCTCTCTCTAGGCCTGGGGAATGGGTGGAGCTCCTGGCACATACAGGAAGGAGCCTGGGTGCCCTGATTTTCTCCCTGATAAAAAAAAGCAAAGGGCCAAACCCTCGCCTGAACCCAGCAGAAAAATCTAGGTGTCTGGAAGACCTTTCCATTCCCTGGGTCTTCCTCCCTCTGTAAGGTTTCTCCCCATCCCTCCTGGATTCCCTGGGCCGAAGATGGGGGAACACGAGTACACCCCCACTTCTCCTGCCCTGATGCCGAACGAGAAACAAAATAGCAAAGGAATATGAGGAGCAAAAGAGTACATGAGTCAGCTGCCACCATTTTGCTTGAGTATTGGGAGAAAGTGGAGCTCTCTGCCGCCTCATATTTAGCACCAAGGACTCCATAAGCTTTTGAGGGAGAAAGGAGACAAGGGGGTTAGGGGTGCAACAAGATCCCTGTGGGTTTCACCAGGGGGGAGAGAGGATCAGCACACACACAAAATCCCTTCTTGTGTGCGCCAGGAGTTAGAGGCAAGGACTGGAGTACGCAAGCACCTTCTGGCATGTGACAAGAGGATGGGGAGTGTTTGTCGATCTGCTTTTCTGTGGGGGAGGGGCGGATGAAATCCCCAATGCTAATCAGCCCTTTAACTTTGGGTGGGTTAGTGCAGGGATTTCTAACGTGCACGGAGCACATGCCAGAAAGCTTTTGGGTTAGCAAGCAGGCCGTTAGTTATCTACAGTCGGATTTAAACCGAAAGCTTTGCCTTTGCCCTCAGTGCAAGAACACCATACACTGTAAGGGATGTCGTTTTGGTTTGCCGATGGAGAACAGGATCAGTCAGGTGGCTGCAGCACTGCGCTTCTGGGGCATTTTGCCATCTTTTAACTGCTGGTAGCCTCAGGCATTTCAAACTAAATTATTTTAGCTCTGTTGCTCAGAAATCCTCGGTGGACAAGGTTACTTGCCACGAAATCAAGCAAAACCAGGAGTTTGCTGCTGACACGGAGCGCCTTGACAATAATTTCTAAAATATGCAGACAAAGTCAGGTCTATTTATATCTGCACAGCTGTTTTAATTTCTTTTTTTTTTTTTAAACTTCTTGCAGTATTTATTAGTTTAGAATGGCTTCGGATAGGATGAACCCCCCCCCATGTGTTAAGTAAGAATACAGTTATTTATTAGTTTATTGTTCAGACCATCCAGAGTGCCATAGTTTGGTCCGAGGAGGCAAAGCACAATACAAGAAGGATTCCTAGGGCTGTGATAAATTGGAATGGGACATTTTGTATCATCTCTAGGGGGCAGCCAGTCCCCATCACAACCGAAGAGCAACAGACGTCCCTGAACCTGACTGAAATCCAAAAACCTCAAGCCATCTGCCATGCTCATGATTCTCAGAAACCAGTCGTAATGATGCTTAATACATTCTGTTGAACATCTATAACAATAAGAAACCTAATCTAAAGAGGATTAAAGCGTACCGTACACTTCCCAAGCTGGTATTTGCCTGTAAACCTGTGAGATTTTGGACCAGTTTGCTGAATTTTGCATTTTCTATCTCACAGTATTCTCTGGATTTGTAATGCTCCTTTCTTGAAACTCAGTTCTGCAAACATTATGCAGTAAAAAACTCATTATGGAGAAGTGTTGTGCACAGGGCTGGGTTTAAAAATAAAGATTTGGATAAGTTCCTGGAGGAGAAGTCCATAGACTTCTATTAATCAATAGGGAATAGCCACTGCCTGGTGCCGGCTTTAGTAACATGAGATCTGTTTAATGTTTGGGTACTTGCCAGGTCCTTGTGACTTGGATTGGCTTCTGTTGGAAACAGGATGCTGGGCTTGATGGACCCTTGGTCTGACCCGGTATGGCAATTTCTTATGTTCTTATGACTCTGGAACCACTGGAACAACTTCATTTGATCCTGGGGGGCTATTGGTCTAGAACTGGCAGCTGTCCCTGCTGCAAATGTGTCTCCAGTTCTTATTTCTGTAGCAGGACAGCAACTAAAGAGTGGCATTTCCTGATGAAATTTATGAAAGCAACAAAATGTCCTTTTTACTCATCATTACTCTGCTTGATCCAAACGAGGCCTAGAGGCAATTCTAATCCTCAAGCTGCAATAGATCAGTTTTTCAGAATATCTGCAATGAATATCCACTAGATACATTTGCATGTATTTATTTAAAATCTTTTATTAAATCGCCTAACAGACTATATCTTGCTAAGCGATTTACAACAACACTTTAAACCATCTAAAAATACGTTTTTCAAAATAAAAGAAATCAAATCGGCTCAGTCAACCCTGGCGAGAAATTCCTTACATCAACCCTGCTGGACACATTCTTTCATCAAATAAAGCTTTCCTAAATTTTAACAGATCACCTTCTTCTCTCAAACTGGGAGACAAATTATTCCATAGTTGGGGAATCATACCTGAGAAATATTTTACCTTCGGGAGAGAGAATGTTGAAACAATGTTACCTCTTGAACTCTCAAGCAATGAGCTTTCAAGAATCTCAAGCTTCTACTGGGCTTGTACCAACTGAGACAATTTTTCAATTGCTGTGACCCAACTCCTTTTAGAGTTTTAAAGGCCAGAACCAAATTCTTAAACTTGTATCTGGCACCCACTGGGAGCCAATCTAAATCCAATAATAATGTCCCAGAAGGAGTTCATCTAGAACTTCCTGTCACAATACGTACTGCCGTGCTCTGAATGATCTGCAATTTTCGAATAGTTTTAGCTGGCGATCCCAAAAATAAAGCATTACAAATAATCAATGTAAGACAGCGCTAAAGCAAAAACTACCGACCTCAAAACCGTAATATCCAGGAATGGTCTAATTTGTCTGAGCAACTTAATACTCAAATAGCTATTTCTTACCAAAAACGGCTTTAAACATTGCCGGTTAGCCATCTAAATGACTTTTGAATGTCAAGCTTCTCATTTCTATGAAGTTTATTTCCAGCGTTTCTAGGCCGTAGGCACAGCAAGTGCTGACGGGATTGGTGAGGCAGTCATCAGCATCAGTAACGGATTTAGGATTTTGGCCCCCCCCCCCCCAGGCGTCGTTGGAGCTGTCGCTCCTCTCATCCCCTTCCCCTCCGACGTTAGAGAACAGGGCTCAGAAAGTCTAAGGCAAAGGCAGAGTCCCCACCCCTCTAGTTTCCGTGGCAGCTCAGGGGTAGATTCCAAGCTAAAAATGAAAATGTTCTGAAGCAAACTGACAAACATTTACATCTTTTAGGTTACATTATAAAAATAAAGTTGCTTTATACTATAATTGTTAGTATAATTTCTTTTAGTTTTTATTGGGTGAGCTCGGGGAGGAGACCTCTGGGATGGGGAGGAAGATCAGGAATGGGGGGGTGAGGAGTGTGAGAAGGAAAGACGGCTAGGGATGGCTGGGAGATGAGGAAGAGAGAGGGAGGAGGGAGTAGAAAGGATGGGGGAGTGGCTTCCAGAATCTGGGGAAAAGGGAGAGGCAGGAAGGAAGGATCTGGGGGGAAGAATGCAAGATTAGGAGAAGGAGGATTTGAACTGCAGTAGATGGGGAGGAGAGGAGGGAGGAGGGAGGAGGCCCTGCCATGCTTTGGTGCTGCTCCTCCTTCCACCCACCCAATATGACAATTGCATGCCCTTGGCATGCAATTGTCCCTCAGCCAATCTCTCTCTCAGCCCCCCAGCCTTCCTTCCCACCCTCCAGTGATCTCTACTCAGCCCCCCCAGTTTCCTCAAAATGATTACCCCCCTGCTTGGGGGGGAGAGGCTGGATCAGGAAGCAGAGGGAGATTCAGCACAACTGAAAGGCAGCAAATCTTCAGGCGCAGGCCCAGTGTGCCTGCTGACAAATCCAGGTCTGCGCAGGATAACCATGTTCCTCTCAGGGTTTCCCCCCTCACATGCTCTTTTCTGTCCCCAACTATCTTCTTTCCCACTGCTCTTTCAGGATCCTTTCCTGCAACAAAAGACAGACAGACAGTTCTAAACATGCAATCCTGTCAGTTTTCTGCTCTCCTAGAATGCTCCACTCTTGTTTGATCTCCTCGCTATTGCATTTTCCGGCCCACACGGCACGGCTGCGGACTGCCACGCTCACCTGCTCTCCCGATGCCGGTACAGGCTCCCCGCTCCACGACACGGCTGTCTGCCGCAGTCCTGCAAACGATGCAGCCCACAACAGGACACCGGTCCCAGTCTGCCTTCCACACCGCCACCTCACCGGGCCTTCCTAGATGCATGCGCACCCGACTTCATGCCATTTTAAGGGCCAGTGGCGGAAATGGCTAGAGGGTGCCTCCTGATGACGTCATATTTAAAGCTTCTCCAGATGCCCCTCCAGTGCCTCAACAATAGATTGACTCAACATTCCTGGTTCCTGCTTCCTGAATCTCACTTCTGGTTCATGCTTTCCACTGTGTGTTGTTCCTCTGATCCTGTGTCTTGTTACTGGTTCCTTGGCAGTCGGGTTTGTCTCCTGAGTTCATGGTCAGTCTTTCCTTCATCTGTCTTCAGCATCTCGTCTTGCTCCTTGGTCCCTTGTCCTCCCTCCTCCTCTTTCTTCCTTGTCTCTTCGGTATTGGACTTCTGGCTTTGACATGGATTAGACTTCTGCTTTGACCTCAGATTGGAGTTTGATGCTGCTTGACCTCTGCCTACCCCTGACCCCTGCCTGCTTCCGCATCTGACTGATCTCTGCCTGCCCAGATTACGGTCTGAACCTGACCCTGTTTGACTGCTGCCTGTCCTGACCACTGCTTATCCTGACTCAGCTTCCTTCTCCGTGCTGGCCTGCAACGACTTCTTCGCAATGGATCTTCACCTCCACAGAGGCCCGCACCTAAGACCAGCCGGCCCTGGCACCCAAGGGCTCAACCTAAGGGGAACGTGGGCTGGTATTGGTGAAGCTCCAGTTGGGTCAGTTCCGCCTTCCGACAGTGGGGACCTCCAGGGCTCTTCCCTGCGGGTTGCGCCAACTCCCCCTTAGCCTAAGGGTCCACATCTGCAACCCTCGCCTGGAGTGCACTAGTTCTCCCACTTCTTTCCTCCACACTGAGAAGCAACCCCTATGTCTCAATCATAGCTGCACACCCCTGGGAAGCCAGCAGGAGGAGTCAAAAAGAAAAAAAGAACAGAGCATGCTCAGTTTCTTCTGCTCACTCTATGATACCCTTGCTAAGCAATATAGTCACGCTACTTAGTTGATGCATTTTCAGGTTTTCATGCATGAAAATAGCATGCACACGCTATTTCTGACTTTTTTTTCACTAAAACTTTCTTCTTCTACATTTTCTTCAGGGTATCTTGTGGCAGGTTTGTGTAAGTTACATTGAACACTCCTTTTCTGGCAACCCACAGAAATAGCATTAAAACTATTTCTGGAGGATTTCACTTGCCTGACCGTGGATTACATTCTGGGGGGAAAAAGTTTAGAAATGGAAGCCAAAGGAAAAAAAAGGTTAACTGAGTAGGTGTTACTGCAGTAATCCAGAAACCCATTAGGAAAATTATTTCCTGCACACAGTGGCAGCGTAAAAAGCATTCTGTATATTCCTGAAAGAGTTAAGGGAAGAAACTGATTGAGATATTTTATTTCTTTTCCAGTAAGTCATTAAACGCTTAAGTGAAATTGCTCATGTCAGTTTTCCTTATCATTAAATATTCATATTTACTAATGGAAGTTGTTTTGACAAATTGGGCAAATCAAGCAGCTTATAATTTTATGCCATCAAATGAAATTTGGAATTCTTAGTCAGCTTAACTATTTCTTAAGTCACTCACGCCCCATTGATTTTATAATTAAAAATCTAGAGAGTAAATAGAGTGTCTTTGGGCACAGAGCTCATACCCCTTTCCATTCACAGATCCATTGCAGGATGTCACTATCCACACAGTGCAGCATGGCGGGACTCGCTAGGTCCCAGGCCTGAGCAATAGAGCAAAGGTGATGTCTGGGATCTGTTCGTCCATCCAAGTGGCAGTAGCGGAAATGCTGAAGAGATAAGAATTAAAGACGGCTTTTGTGAGAGCAAAGAAATTGCTCATTAGGGGCAGCCTTACTTGACTGGGCTAATGAGCAGGTGTGGGATGAAGTATTTGAAATGACCGTGAGCTTTATTGCCTAGCGAGACCCATTATAAGTACAGGTGCTTTTCAATATGTGAACAGGACGCTGCCCCTGGATACTCACTAAAATTCATTAAGGCTGGTACGGCATTAAAGGAGGGTTTAATGTGCATTAACACTGCATTAGAGAACACATTTGTGCATTAGTCCATATTAATATTAAGACAAAGTTTACATAAACCAACACCAAAAAAAAATTAATGAACTGCATCATATATATATATATATATATATATATATATATATATATATATATATATATATATATATATATATACAAAGGCATGCAAAGCAGCTCATTCATATTAAAATAGCTTATCATCTGTGCAAAAATGATGCATGGACCAAATATCATGAACTGAAGCCAAGGTGGATGATTTCCAGTCAATCTAGGTCTTTGTTTTGGCTTTGCTCGACTTCCTCTGCATGGACCCAGACCCAGTGCTATGTTGTGTGAAGGAAATGAACAATGGCATCAGCCTGGGTCTTCCTGGTGCCATTTCTAAGTTAACCTCCGATGGTGCAACAGTGACCAGGAATTGCGTTTGTACGGCTGAAGGGGATCCAGGAGAATTAATTTTTCATCCAACTGGGCCTGACATCTTTTTTTTGTTTTGTTTTTCCTTTCATTTTTTTCTTCAATTTTTTTTATTTTTCTTTGTTGTTTTTTGTTATAAAGAAATATAAAGAAATGAAAAAAAAACTACAAACAAAACAAAACGAAGAAAATAACTGACACAAAAACCAAAATAATAAGAAAAAAACTGCACATACGTCTACTCTGGCAGAACAGAAAAGATGTTTGTGACAGAAACTGAAGTCTTTAGAAAAGAATGAACTATGCAAATCGGGGACACAATTCTGATAAATGTTCACCAAACTAAGCAGCTGTCCTCAACTTAAAAAGATAATATTGTCTTTTCCTATTAAAGGGGAAGATTACAGTTCCTGATATATCTGGTATTTTCAATGGCTCCCTTCTCTCTGAATATCCATCTGCTATTGTAAGCTTTCTCTTTAACCTTCGCCTGCCGCTTATATATCTTCTGTTATTGAACACTTATAGAGCGATGCATTAAGGCAGCCGACAAGGACAGAGTGAGCTGAACTTCATGAATACATTTATATGTAAACATTAAGCAATAAACATTCTGCAAGTATTCCAGGGAAGAGTGGCTGCAGACCAGCAGCATCTGCTATTAAATAATACCAGGAGATTCGGGCTTAGCGAGAGAGAGAGAGGATGCTATTCTCAAGAAATTCTGCATTAAAGCCTTATTCAAAATTCATAAGCTGCTGTGTTTTGGCCGTCCAAAAAAAAAAAAGAAATAGAAGGGCATATCTTTAGATTCAGTATTGATTTAGATGTGGATTTTGAGATGAATGGTAGCATTTTCCACTTTGCATGATCCCCTCCCCCGCCAAGAAAATGAAGGCGGAAAGTGTCCTAAAGCAGCGGGCTGGCGTTTATGCCATCCTGAGTGTGTTAGCTAAGAGGAGCTCAGGCAATCAGCATCTGCAGCGAGATAATTAGGCGAGCTAGAACACAGGGTACCATTGTCGCACTTCAGGGGCCAAGGTTTGATTGTGCAGCCTCTTCCCTGGATCGCTGCAACAGGTTTTGTATATTACCCAGACTGCCAAATGGCTGTCGTCCTTCCAAATAAAGGTCTCCATATCTTCCCTAAAGACTCACATTTTCATAAGATTTATGTCTCAATTTGCAGGCAAATGTTTTTGGGGGTTTTTTTTTCCTGGAGAAATTTGGCCTGCAGGAATCATATTCATTTAGAACAGCATTTTGATTGAAGCCTATATACGAGGTCGTGTCCAACCAAGAAGAAACACTTGTGTTTTACTAGCGGAAATGTGTGTATGTGTGTGTGTGTGTTTTAAATCGCTTGGCTCATGTGCGACTGTTTGTCTGTAATTTACCTGGACTGAGGAAAGGTGTGCCTGGGGGGGGGCGGAGTTACATAACAAAATAAATGAATAAACTCGGGAACAAAATCAAAACAAAACAAACTAAAAATTGGCAACTCATCCAAAATAATTTATTTATTTTATTTTTATTTTTAATTTTTATATACCGAGGTTCTTATAGAGACTATAAATCACTCCGGTTTACATATAACGATAAACTGCCCAACAGAGATAAGGGGGCTTTACATAGAACAGTGGTACATATAGAACATTATAACTGGATGACAATTTAACATAATGATAATAAATAATATAGAATAGTTTTACTGGTAATTAATAAAATTATGTAATATAAACTATATAATTTAAATATTTAACTTGGATATAGTGACATATTAACCATGCCAAATATAAATAATAAGATAAAATGAATTTTGAACTTAGAAATTGTAGTCCAGTTGCAGAGGAAAATATAAATAAGATTAATTTTTAGAACTCAAAGATTGTTGTCCAGTTGCAGAGTCCTGAAGGTAGGACTTGGTATGGTGACCATAATTAGGGGATACTTCTTATTTGGAAGACTTTCCGTCTTGGTAGGATTGTGAGTCTGGGAAGGCTTGTTGGAAAAGAAGAGTCTTTAGCCTTTTTTTGAACTCTTGATGATTGGGTTCAAGTCTTAGATTTGGGGGGAGCATGTTCCACTGGTGGGGGCCTGCTAAGGATAGCGCTCTTTTGCTCAGAGATGATTTTACTTGTTGGGCATGCAGTGATCCTTTGTAAGCGCTTCTGATAGGTCTGGAAGATGTGTGCGGTTGGAGTTGAAAGCTTAACGTGATGGGAGCTATTTTGTTTGTCGCTTTGTGGATGATTGTGAGTACCTTATAGAGTATCCTTTGTTTAATGGGAAGCCAATGTAGATTACTAAGCCAATGTAGATTACTAAGGATTGGGGTGATGTGAACCAATAATGAACCAAATGGAAATTTTTTTATGCATATCCTTAATTACGACTGGCTCTGAACTCAGCGGTGCATCTTTTAACAAGGGGGCAACCAGTGGGATCATGTATCGCCTTTATTAAAAAATCTGCACTGGCTCATAATTCATTTTAGTGCTCAGTTTAACATTTTATTTGTTACGTTCAATACGCTTTATAATTTGCGGAAGGGATTGAAGGTAAAGTTTGTCTATTTGTGGATATTAAGATCCGCAACAGAATGACACGCCTGAAGGAGTAGCGAGAATGAAAAGTGATTTAAGAAAGCTTGAAGAGTGGTCGAAGATTTGGCAGCTGAGATTCAATGCCAAGAAGTGCAGAGTCATGCATCTGGGATGCAGCAGTCCAAAAGAGCTGTGTGTGATGGGGGGGTGAAAGACTGAAGGGATCTTGGGGTGATAGTGTCTGCTGATCTGAAGATGGCAAAGCAATGTGACAAGACAATACCTAAAGCCAGAAGATTGCTGGGCCTCATAGAGAGAGGCATAACCAGTAAGGAAAAGGAGGTGATAATCCCCTTGTACAGGTCCTTGGTGAGGCCTCACCTGGAGTACTGGGTTCAGTTCTGATGCCCATATCTCAAAAAGGATAAAGTTTAAACACAGGCGGTCCAGAGAAGGGCAACCAAAATGGAGTGGTGTCTGTATTGGAAGACTTATGAGGAGAGGCTGAAGGACCTGAATATGTACACCCTGGAAAAGAGGTGGTGTGATACAGACCTTCAGATACCTGAAAGGTTTCAATGATGCACGAACTTCTTTTCTGTTGGAAAGACATCAGTAGAACTAGAAGTCATGAAATGAAAATCCAGGGGGGACAACTCAGAACCAACACCAGAAATTATTTCTTCATGGAAAGGACAGTGGATGCCTGAAATACCCTTCTGGAGGAGGTGGTGAAGAAGAAAACAAAGTGGCATGGGATAAACACTGTGGATCCCTAAAGGCGAGAGGATAGAAATGAAGAAGAGAATATATGAGGGTAACCTGCATGGAGCAGCAGTTACTACCCTTAATAGAAGGCATGGGGATTACTATACTCAATCAATAGGCTTGGTGTTTGGAAGCAACAGCAACATCTCTCCCCTCTTTAATGGTGGGGGTGGAGGAGGGGGAGCAGAACTGGGTACAGACAACAACCAACATGGGCCCCTGACCTTTATGGTCTGGGGTACTGACACACAGACATAAGGGAAAAAGCACAGGACGGCTTCTGTGGCCAAGTCCTAAAGCGAAGAACGTCAAACAGCATTGTTTGAATTATCAAGAAGGTTCCTCACCCAGTAAAAATGTTGCTGGCAGTAATTTATGGGTTTGACAGTTGCTTAGTTTTGATTGATTGTAAATATTACTACCCTTATGATAAGGCTTGGGGGTAACTGCATGGAGTAGCAGTTTCCACCATTGAGAGAAACATGGGGGTGTCCTGAACGGGGTGACAGATACTACCATAAGAAGCTTGCTGGGCAGGCTGGATGGGCCATCTGGTTCTTTTTTGCCCTCATTACTATATGTTGCTATGTATCATTTGGTTCTACCTTTCTTGTGCTTGTGCTTGAAAATATATGTTCCCATAAGGGCTCTCAGGTCTGCAGATCCCCTCTCCTTTAAGGTGAAATTAGTGGCAACAAGGAAATGCTCCTTGTCATTCACAACTCCACATTCATGGAATTCTTGCTATAACACTGCAGCCCCCTGATTATGTTTAGCAAAATGCTCAAAACATCTTTTTACTGCCACATTCAATCTGAGATAGAATGGTGACATTTATTCAGATTTCTGATCTGCTCCTGCTTGCCTTTAATTTATCGTTGATGGTTGTATTTATTCTGTTTTATTGATTGTGGTGCTGCTCTTGTTTTTGCTCTGATTATTTTGGGGCCAATGAAATATCATGCATGCAAAAACCGTGCATCCAACCTGGATGCACATTTTTTTGAACGTGCGCACATCCCCTCTCTTTGGCGCTCAATGTAATACTCAAATGAGCTGGCGCGCTAAAAGGGACACTCAATGGATAAACTGGGCGTCCGTGGCATTGAGTGGCCAGGAGATGTGGTTGTACGCAGGTAAGGAAAACAGACACTCAATTTTCCAAACGTCCAATATCCTAACCTGTGCACAGCCATGGGTTAGGAAAATGGACGCTCGCAAATTGAGCTTCCATTTTCCTAACCTGCCCACAGTCCAGATTTCTTTTTTCATGTTGCAGCTTTCAGTGGTTCCTCCTGCTTAGTATTGCAACGATATTAAGTAGGAGGAACCTCAGAAAAGCTGTATTTTGTATTAATATTTGAGGGTTAAAATGTGCGGGTCGGGCGCACAGCAATTTTTTACATCGGGGTACTAGCTAATAGCCTCATCAACATGGCATTTGCATGTGATGAGCACTATTAGCTATGTGCCGGTTTGGACGCGCTAATCCCAATATCACATTGGGCGTATGCCTAGCGCATCAAAAATGTGCATCCAAGCATGTGTTTAGTGGCGAGCTGAGTTCAGCACCCAATATTGTATTGGCCCCTTTGTATATTGTATTTATTTGGGTTGTTTTATTTTTGCTTTTGTCTGCTTAGTGCAATTTTACTGGAAATACAGAATAGAGATAAAATTAAATTAAATGAATGTTCAAGTTCTCCATGACCTGAGGATAGTGAACCTGATCCACAAGGCCAAGTACACAACGCTGTGGTTTTTTGTGCTTCATCAAGTGAAAACAAGACTCAAAAAAAATCATCTGAGAACCAGGGGTCCATTTTCAAAGAGATGAGGGTCCTAACTTTGGGATTTAGGCCCCTAAATTGACTCTCTTGAATTTTTACTAGAGCTGAGTGCCTGAATTAAGGCTCCCTCTAAATTTGGGTGGCTACGGAGGCAGAGTTAGGATGAGAACAATAAATTAGGTGATTAGCATGGATTTTTATCACTAAGCACCTAACTTAGGAGCCAAAATCTAGAATAATGAATAACAGGCCTAAATTTAGGATCCTAAATTTGGCTGAAAATAGGCATCTAACTTAAGACCCTAATTTAGGTGCTGACTTTCTTTTGAATATTGGCCTTTGTTCCTAAATTGGCAGGTATAAAAATTAACTCAGGCTTGTAAATTTAGCCTCCTATTTTCATTAGGTGCCTACATTTATGTGCCTACAAGGTTGGTGGGGCTAGAATTAGAGTCACTGATTTCCAGCGCTAGGCACCTAACTTGGACATCTAAATTTAGGAGAATCAATAGCAATAATATCCTGCTGACACTTTTGTGACCTTGGGCAAGTCACTTCATCCGCCATTGTGTCAGGTGGAAACTTAGGCATGAATTTTCAAAGGGTTTTTGCGTGTAAAAATATAGCATATGTGCACGTAAATAGAATGGATGCCCATGTAATTCAGGATGTAACTATGCAGCTCCTGCCACACATTTTATAAAGTGCTGTCATCAATCTCTGCATGTCCACTTATGCATGCAGTTGTGGGACTGCAGATAGGTTTGCAAGTTAAGCTCCCAGATTGTAAGCCCTCTGGGGATAGGGGAATACTTGCACTACCTGAACGTAATTTTGAAGTGTGATGAAAGGCAAAATATAAATCAAATAAACTATTATTAGCAGCCCTAAATTTAGATGTCTTTGTTTTGGCCTCTAAGTTAGGAGAATTTTCAGCGGAGTACTCACCTAACGTTAGGCATGTAAAACCGAGGCACCTGGCTTAGGCTCTCTGTGTTCTCTGAATATTGGCTTTCCTGGGTAGGGTTCTCATATGACTGGATCCATTGTGCAGAACGGTTCTGTAGATGTGTGTAGAAATCCTGCAATTCTAAATCTCCACCGATAACGTGGTTTTAGAGGCTGTGGGGCTGTATGGAGTGAAGATAAGTTTATTGTTAAGACTAGAAGATTTAGTTAAACTCACAAAACATGATCATTATTCCCATTATTTTTCACAGACAGTAGGATGCGATGCTGTCTCAGACTCCACGAATATTGTAATTGCTTTTCAAAAAATCCTGTTGTCAGGGCTGTCTCTGCTGCTATTTTTGTAAAATTGACTACAATTTGATTCTGTTAGCTCCTTTAGGAAGCAGCAGAAGAAACAAAAACAATACAATATTTTACATTTGATGTTGAGTGCAGTAATGACCTATGTGTCAGACATGTCCTACTTATTAATGTGCTGTAAGGCCAAGCGATTTCCATCCCCTGATAGGCACCAATTCCCAGTGTGTAATGTCCCTGCTATTACTCAGCTTTTCAACCAAAATGGTGACTGTTTTAGCAAAAGTGAAAGGCAAATTATTGGTGTTCAAGGATTTCTGAGCACACACACATCTTTTCTCTCTGTTTACAATGCATATTCTTGGTTTTCTCCCTGACAATCCTAGTTATCTGAAATGATATCCATCCTTTCATGTCAGTTTTAATATCTAGCGATTACCTTTATCTGTTATGGGAAGCACCAGCTCCAGAGCCACTGAACCTATAACAAGATGGGCCAACATTAGACTCCAGCCTAGAAAACATTCTTTTATCAAAATACTTACCGCATGCTTTAAAGTCCTTGGTGATGCCAGAGGAATTCATAGGTCCCTTAGGCAGATCTCGGAACCAATGGCTTTAATTTAGTTCAGTTTGGTTATTTTTTTAAATTCAGAAGATACTTCGAAGAGGAGTTATTTAAAGGTTTGTAAACACCAGGCATCATCTGACATGAGTCCGAGGGACCTTGGTTTATCTGAGCAGTGAAGTTGTATGCTGACCAGTCAGCTCTTGCTATGCCCAGAGAAATCATTCTTAGTGTGGGAGAACCATGATGTGAGATGGAAGACTTTTATGGCCCAGTATTTTCACCTCTGCCTGAGATATTTCCTCCTGCTTTTATATCCCCATTCCTAGTTCACTGAGCTGATCACGATGGTGGATCACTTCTGGTGCCCTCAAATCATGCGCCCTACGTCCAGCCAGCTGGTGTCACTGCCGCGTGATCACTATGACTCCGCCCCTTCCTGCTCACCCTCCTGAGTCACACCTTCAGCACGCACAGATTGCTACATTTATTAAACCTTTTCAACTAATAAGTAGTAGGTCCCTTGGATGAAATTTATCAGGTATCAGATGAGGTCTGGTGTTTATAAACCTTTAAATAATTCACCTTCAAAGTTTCTGAATTTAAGAAAAAAAAAAAGCTAAATTAAAGCCATTTGTTCAGAGGCCTGCCCAAGGGAGCTATGAACCTTGCATGAGAACCCAGTGGTGGTGGGAAGGCTCGGACCCCAGAGAAGTTTTCCCTTCTGCATCAAGAAACTCGCTTGGCGTTTATTGACTCAGCCCAAATTAATGGCTTATTTTATATTTTCTAATGCATGATCTTTAGACTTTGTTCAGCCAGCCTTCCGCCTGTGATCAAACACTTCTTAGAATGATAGGCCATCTGCTTCTCTTCCATGCAAAAAAACTCTCTCCCTGCGCAGTGTGCTCCCTTTGGGGTGAGCGAGAAGAGGAACAGAGTTCTTAGACGATGGGGCTGATTTGGCAGAAGTCTGAGACTTGTGAACAGGCTTCAACCCTGAGTGCTGTTCATTCATGCATCTCTCCTAAGGTTTATTTAATTACGAAGAAGATAATTGAATTACGAATGCTGTGAAAGACGCGTGGCTGGACAGTAACCGGAATGGAAGCAGCAGCTCACGGGCAGGTTCAGTGGCAGGAGTTAGAATATTCTGGCTCAGATCTGCATAGATTTGAATCAGTTTGCATATCAAATAGTGGAGATTGTTTGTACACTAAAAGTAAAGTTGTTTTCCACCTTGGCTTGTGTGCCTGTGCGACTTGTTCTTTTGGAAGATTCGTGGTTGGGAGTCTCGGGTATCGGTGCAAATAAAGCAAAAATCTCATGCATGGGATGAGGAGAGGGAGGGGAGATGGGGGGTGGGGAGAAGAGAAAAGAGAGCATGGAGGATGGGGAGATGAGAAGGAGAGAAGACGATTGGATAAGGGATTGGAGCTTCTGGGATCTATGGGTGGGGGGATCCAGAGGAGAGAGATTTCCCCCTCCCCATCCCTAGTTCTCACCCCCCTCCTCTTTCTCACTCTTCAACTCCCCATCCCAGGTGCCCTTTCTCTCTCATTCCCCCATCCAAAGTCACTTCTTTCACGCACGCCGTCCCCTGATATCCCGGTCCCTCATTCGCACACTCCACTCTCCAAGGCCCCCCTTTCACAAGACTTCCCTCCGCGGCCCTCCTGATCCCCACCCCCCCCGTTACTCCCATCAGTCTGGCGGTAGGAGGAGGTGAGCAGCAGCGTCTGTGGGTCACTAAACTCCTCCTCTGGGCTGTAACCAGCAGTGTGGACCACGTGGAACGCTCCCAGTGCTAAGGCCCACGGTCACGCAAAGCAGCGGCTGGGCTCCGAGCGTCTGCCCAAAGCACCGCTACTCCACCTCCTCCTCCTCCTACTGCCAGCCTGCTGAGTGAAGGGAGCGTGGGAGTTGATAATGTACACCCTGGCCAGCCTCCGCCTTCCTGACCTGACTCGGGCTCCCCGGTCTCCTGCCATAATTTCAGGGGACTTATCCACTTCCGTGGTTAAGGGCCGACGTTTTTATTATTTGCTTTATGTTCTTTTTACGAATGTTTCATTTTCTGATTGTCCATCGCTTAGGCCTCTTTTGTGTTAAGCGATTAGTAAATTTTAATAAATGAAATGGAATGAAAATGAAATCAATTGTGCAGCCCTTCCCGTGGCCACACAGTTGTGGGAGACTGGAGGCCCTGGACAATTAGTGCGGCTGCCGGCAAGTTCAGCTGCTTTCTGCGCGTGCTACCATGTCTCCAGCATACACACATACATTTTTATTTCTGTTTACTGTCTTATTAGGAGGCACTAAGATTACCAATAAGCACGGAGCACGGGGAAGTACTTTTTCTTTAAAGTCAGATTCAGTTCCTAAACTTTGCCTTGTCTCATGGGCATTAAGATGACTCCGTGACTTGGCATGAGAAGGAGCCGGCGCTAATAGGCACCCTAGTTTGACATAACAGAATAGTCAATTCTGTCATTATTGCCCTGGATAAACATGAATAACCTGCGTCACTGGCTAGGTCTCAGACCACGTCATGCCTTTCGGTGTTCTTAAGAATGCGTCCCAGGATGAGACAGGCTGAAGAGGACAGAGAAACCTGGAGCGATGTGCATGAAATCGTGAAAAAAGAAAAAGAACCATTCGTCCGATTTTTGGAATATTGCAGAGACATTCAGAAATAAAAGAAACACGCACATGTAGCAAAGCCATTTCAGTAGAGGTTAATGCTGTCTGACAGGCGTTTGGTGTCCTGTATGTTTCCTGCTTTTCTAGTGCCCTACTGTCCACCTCGTCGACCTCACTGCAGCCACGATCAAAATGATGCAAATACATGCATGTACACACAGTCACACGCACATACCCACCCACACACATATATGTTTATTTTGGGGTATCTCTCCACTTTCATCCCTCCCGCACCTCTGCCCCTGCCTCCTCCATAGCTTTAGCTATCAGAACGACATTTCTTTGGCCATGCGCTGTGTTTTCCTTCGGTACCTGGTAGGTGCACGCTGTGACCCTGGCCAGCAGGTGCCGCTGTTGTACAATGGCTGGCATTCACTCCTTCTCAGCGTCCCCCCAGCCCTTACTGGCCCGAGGAGCACAGTCCGAGCTCAGGAATGACAGATGGGCCTTCTGCACGGCTGCACAGCCACTGGGCCATGAGGCCAGCTCAAAAAGTGGTTTCTTCAAACACTGCCAGCTGTACATCTAATCAATGCACCGAATGCCATGTCCCGAGGAGAAGAACAGAAAATGTTTTGGAAAACACTTTTTGGAGGATCCTGAGTTTGAGTGAGAAACTACATTGATACAACACCTGGGATTCCATATGGAAATCATGGATTTTCCTCAAGTTTGGTATCTAAGTATTATTTTTTTAGCCTATGAATCCCTAATTGTAGATGAAGAAATGCAACCAAATTGCTCCGTGAATTGGGCCCCTAGGAACGGCAGCATTAATGATAATTAGGTAGGAACCAGGTCAAGCATCATTATATGAATGTAATAATTTATTGCATGCACGTGAATTATTATTATTATTTATTTTTTTTTTTTTGCAGGTTCAAAGCACTCAGCTATATTTCCTATTACAGGAGAGTTGCTGTGATCGTGATGAATGTGAACATTTTAATCACCAACAAAATAATGAGACCAAGTGCGGTGAGTGGCATGGAGGAAAACTCATGCATGCAGCGCTGTTAGAAAGGTAAATGTTTTCCCCTTGCATTAAAAATCCATCTGGCTGGAGAATTCTGCCTCAACCTCCAGGGGGGGGGGCCCTGTTTCTCTCTCTTCACCAGCCCCCCCCCCCTTATTCCAAGCTCTAACCCACCTGCCCAACTGCAAGAATAGATGCGTCCCTTGCTGCAAAGAAAAAAGCTCGCTTGGCTACAGCTTAGGATGCTGTCCTGCCCCTTACTGTGTATTTAGTGAAGGAAGACGATTCTCTGCTACACAGAAGAGTGAGAACTCTTGAGCCCGGGACTTAATGACTGTCATTTCACGTAATGACTATAAATGAAATATGATTAATCAGTAGGGAACTCGCAATTAACTTGGACCCTTTTTTGCCGGGCTTAGTCATATGATTTCACAGATTACATAAGAGCTTTACACAAAGTTCAGTAATGGAGAAGTCTGCAGGCGGACGCAGTTTGGTTTGTGATAAGTGCATTCAGGTTTCTTCGTCCTCTCTTCATAGCATAATCTCTGAAACCTGACAAATGAAAAAAAAAAACGTCGCCATGTAGGGGGTAATTCTGTTGCAACGAGTATAAGAAAGTCGACAAATATGCGCATAAGTGACACCGATTTTTAAAACTGACTTATGTGCCGAGGTGCCCTTTGGAAAATTATCCCGGCAAAGCTGCGCTCACACAATTGCACCGTACGTTTGGTGCACGCGGTTTCGCTGGGAGAATTCACACGCCTACTTTTTAAAATAAAAGATAAATGCGTGGGTAAGTCCCAATCCTCCCAGACTCCACCCCCTGGAATGCCTCTCCCCCATGTGCATAGAAGTACATGCATCTGCCGAATTTTTAAAACCTGGAGCGCACTAATACCAGGAGATATGAGCGTGACCGGGCCGTGCGCACGGCGAGCACATTCTCACAGGGGCCCAGCCGCGTGCGTATCTCCCGGTGTGCGCAGAAGAGCCAAGTTAAGGGGGGCGGGGACTGGCCGGGACAGTTCCCTCCCAGTCCGCTCCTTTATTAGAATGGACTGGGGGGGGGGGGAACTGGGGAAAGGCCCCTAGTCGTGTCGGCGTGCGTTTCTTAAGTAAGCGTGAGAAATAACTAAGAATAAAGTGACTTACAATTTAAAGGACAAGAGAAGCTGGACATCTAAATATAAACTCTGTGGGTGCAGACCGTAAACCAAAATAGTCGATAAAAATCGCAAGTAAAATACCGGGCACGCCAACAGTAGGGAGAAAAGGAATTGGGGAGAAAAGCTCACGAAAGCAGGGCCATCAGCAGAGGTGGGCAAGCAGGGCGACTGCCCTGGGCACCAAGGCAGGGGGGGGGGGACATCGTGCATGCTGCCCTTCCGAGTCAGCCCGGGAGCACATGAACCCGAATGGGAAAGGGGGCACCGAAAGCAGTCCTTGCTCTGGCCTGCCCTCGAGGGCCACCGTGCACGGGCAGCAATGCTCCGGTTTATGTAGAAAACCTTCTTGAGCGGTGTTTCTCATGCTGGAGGAAGGCCAAAGCAAAGTGTGCAAAAGGCTTTGAGAGAGTTGGGGGAGTTCCCTCCCCCTGTCTGCATAGAGGGAGTTCCATTTACTTCACTGTATTTACCACACTGCTCTCCTACCGTTAAATATTTCTGTTTCTTTCATTTCCCTTTGCTGCTTCGGATCGTATTTAAATGATGCGTTCTGGTAACTGAATTGCAGGCCTCTTGCCCTTCGTTTCAGTTGACATCACGGAGCAGGCTCAGTGTGCCCTCCCTGCCCCAGTTCCAGGTATTCATGACCTCAGGAGAGGGAGACTCAGCCTATTGGGAAAGGGATTACAAGGAGCATGGACACTGAAATGTAGTTGCTAAGGTATTATATGGGTCTGAAAGGGAGAATATCTAGCAAAAAACACTTGAAGGGAGTTTACGTAGCTTTCCTAACATGCACAGGGTCTTGGAGTCATATTGTTTAAGCACAGGTTGTTATTTTATCTTAGTCATTGAAGTCAATAAATAACTTTATTCTGGAAATCTTTGTATGTCCTGATTTTGAGTGAATTGAGCCTCCATAGGCTGCCCTGCTGTAATAAAAACAATTTTTCCATACTTGCTAAGCATTTGGAATTGTGTATTTCGAGATATTACAGAACAATGTGAAATGACTGCATTTACGAGGCTAAGAGAAATAATTTTGTATACAGACAATAGTAATACACCCTATTATGAGGACATTAATAATCATCTGCTCTTTGTTTTTACCAATTTTTTTTTTATCTTCCAGCTTTTTGGCACAAAATTGCTGAATTTGCTCTGCAAAAAATATATTTAATAGGTGCTATAGAGAATGTAGAAAAGGTTGCTCATGCTTTCCCAAGACTAGAAAACTGGAACCTGTCTGCGTACTTGTTTGAGTCAGATGGTGGCACCCTGTGATGCCCTTTGTGGTCAGTTTACTTCCTGGGGCCTTAGCAATAAGCCAATGTGGCTTGTTGTTGAGTGAAAGGCCGCCGGTGGCATTGGAAATGGTGCTTTTCCTGGAGTCTTACGGTTTGAGATGGCTCGCATCTTGGACTGGGCAGACTGGATGGGTCCAGTTGGTCTTTGTCTGGCATCATCTGTTATGTTGCTAGGTTACTCTACTTTTAAGTTGTGTATTAATAGCCCATTCCCCTCTTGTTACAGAGAACTTTTGTCAGTGAACCGTGTGCCGCATTTCACCGTAGTAGATTTTTGGTAGTTCAGTAGAAAATATGAATCTCAGTCACCTGCACACCCTAGATTTTAGAAGTTGTCCCTTTTGACTTAGATTATTTGATTGTCCTGTTTTTGTAATATCGCATACTTTCTTTTTTTTGCCTTATTTTTGATTGTTGTGGCTTCTCATCTGCTGACCTTTTAGTATCTTCTTTAATCTTAGGATTGTATCTATTTTTATTTTACATCGATATAAGAAAAGGTTTGATGGGAAAGCATAATCTTTCAAGGAAAAATGAACCAAATCCAAATCCAAGCAGCATTCTCGGTGATACCACTTATGCCCCAATTATTCAAGCAAGAGATCAGTACATTTTCTGTATCGCTGTCCTTCCAGTGACCTTTGTACGTTGTGCAAAAAGAAATTACACTTTGGTCACTAACAGCTTTTGGCCCTCATAGAGGAAAAAGTGAGTAATTAAAACATAAAGCGTGCATATAAATCAAAGTTGAACTTGTGGTGTATCTGCACAGTAAAACACCAGACCAAAATTAGAGTAAAGCAACCTATTAGGGGTACAGCAGATGGAGAGTAATTAGAAGATATGAATGTAAAGCTTGATGGAGCTTCTCACAACTACAGCTAACGACAGGGTTTCCATTTTATAGATTGAAAGGAACGGCTGGAAGTCCACCGCTTCTGCTCACATGTGTCTTCTTCTGCAGCTCACAGATCACTTATCCTGTGTTCTCTCATTCAGGATACCTTTCTAAATCTGGGAAATTAATTTCTTGGGCGGAATAATTGCATGCAAATGCCGCTAGATTATTGCTCTCAGGGGACGAATTTGCTAAGCATTTGTTGCTGTCTGAACTGGCACATTTATTGCATTAATTGTTGCTAAGGTACAGTGCAGCCTCTGAAAGCCTCTAATCAAATCTCCCATTGAAAGCTGTCAGGACTGAGGACATATTCAGGTTTATCCAGAGCTCTTACTTTCTTAAGAAGTATATGCAATTTTTTTTGGGGGGGGAGGGAGGGGGCCGGGTAACTTCCTCCTGCTCTTTTGAACTTCCAACTCAACTGGAACCAGGGTGGGGTTCGAGAGCCATGAGCCTTCACTCACAACTGCTTGGGGGTTCTCCCCAGCCACCATCTCTCTATTGAACTCAAGATCTTTGTGGATAGAGCAAAGCAATCCTTTCACACGAATGCATGTACAGAGGGCAATAGTAATTCTTTATGGGTTTGTTAAAGCAATGCAAAATGGCCATGTGTATATATGTACGTGTGTGTGTGTATATATATACATATACTGCATCTATCTCTGTGTTTTCAGTGCTGATAAACAGTGGACTGTAGCATATAAATAAGATGTCATCTATTTCCAACCCTAGAGGAAATGGGCTTTATTGAAGATCAGAGTATTATCTGCTGCATGTCCCTTGGAGGTTATTTTCAAGCAAAATTAATTTAATTAGCAGGAGCCTATTAAGAAGAAGATGGCTGAGATTGTGAAAGCAAACTCAACATGGCATTGACTTTTTTTTTTTTTTTTTTAATGAAATTTCAAAGAGTGAATTGGTTTATTACGGCAATTATGTGCCCTGCAGGAAATGTACCTTCGTTTGCTGTGAAAATGAAAATAGGTGGCGAAGATATGATTCTTGGAAGCAAAAGGCTCTCTCATTCCCTACGGTTAATGGAAAATGCTATTCTCTTGGTGCTACACTCATTATTTTGGCATTATGAACAGTACTAATACTTAGGCGGCATCATAAGAGTGCATGTCCTATTTAGGTAAAGAATTTGTAACCCGATTGAATTGGGTTTCTTTTAGAAAGTGGAACGTGGAGGATCCACAGAACAGTGCTTGTTATCATTTGATCAGATAATTATGTCTGTGCTAATGCTGTAACTATGTTAAATTGTTTTATGTTGCACTCTGGTGATGTGTTTCTGGTGCAAGCCATCTTCCTGCTTCTTAAACTGAAACCCTACTTCTTCTTACCCCTCCAGAATTTCTAGATCCTCTAAGGATCACTTTCAGACAGCCCCAGACAGTCAAAAGTTGTGGGTCCTTTTTACCCGCAGACTTTAGCTATGATTTTTTTCAATTTAGAGCTCTGCCCCTAAATCCACTTTGAAAATTTGCACAAGTGCGCCAACACACAGGAAGTCCTTAACGAGACATTTCAAGTTACAACGATTCAGAGTTACATTTCTAAATTCATACCCATTATCCAAGGTACAGCACTTGTTTCAACTTTAAGATCCCCCAAGGGGCACACATTGGTGTGCTCATGACCATGAGGCCTGGCGAGGTGACGTCAGTAGGACCAGTGTCGGTGCAATGTCCAACAGGCAAGCCTTGGCACATTCCTCTTCAAGACAAAAATAAGTAATGTTTTAAAATGTATCCGTGTGGTTGCTGCAGGCGATGAGCCAGGTTCTCCAGCTCAGCCGCCAGATGTTGAGGGAAGAGGTGCATGGTGAGAACGGGCTGAGTCCTTGCCTCCCTACTGCCCCGGTCAGAACGAGGAGGCGGCCCTATGGGGTGGGAGGAGGGGGAGGGGGAGGAACATCCTCCCCCAGGAGTGGATGCAGCTGCCTGGCTGGGGCCCGGGACTGGTGTGTTGCTGGCCTCCATTTCTTCTTCCTCCTCCTCCTCTTCTGAAGAGAGCAAAACATATTGCGTCATGTCATTTGCACCCAATCTGTTGAAGGGCATAGCTTTACCAGCTGAGATGTAGGGAAAGGGAAAAGCTGATAATTCCAAGGAAGCAAACCCACAGCAGCACCTTCGAGCTTCAGATAAACAAAATAAAAGGGCTGAAGTTTGATGTCGCTTTGCATGTGCATTGGGTGGTGTTTTGCTCTCGTTGACAGAATCTGAAGCGTGGATTCTTGGTCTATATAGCGAGGCATGTAAAAAGTAACATTCGAAGAAGCATAATTGAGGTTTTATAAGATAGGGCAGAGTTTATGTGAATTTGTCACCAGTGGGCTGATGTCTGAATTCCGCTGCAAACAGGATCTATACAGACAAATTATGGCCTGCATGGCTAGAAATAAAACTTACCACTAGCCCGCTGAGCCTGCATCTTCTCTAGCCACTTTCTTTTCTTTAGCCGGAGCCATCTGACCTTCTTCTTGAGGTCTTCAGTCTATAAAATGAAAATGCACAAGCCTAACTGTAACACCGCTTTACAAATTATGCATGAATAATTTAATATAAACAAAACTATAGCTTTTTGCATAAAGTTCACAACTGATACTAATGACCCACCCCATGCACAACATCCCAACTTCCAACCCCTAGAGATCCCACCCCAGGCATTATGTACCCAGTCCAAGCCCCTATAACCCCTAACCCAGGCACTACTAACTCCACGTGGGTGAGAGCCTCTTCTATTAAACTTCAGCTCCTCCCAGGATCTTGCCATCCTTTTCAGATTATGCCTCTCACCAGCGTGCCAATACAGGTTTTCTTCATTAGCCACCACCAGGGATGCCAAAAGAGCGAGGTCCCTGGGGGTAAAATTGGGTTGGTGCGCTGATGGAGGCATTATAGCCACTCTCCCAGTACCAACCCCTCTTCCCACTACTACCTCCACTAACCCCTCTCCCATCCCTTCTTCTTATTTCCATCTCCCTTTCCCATCATCCCTCCCCCTCCCAAAACTGTGTGGAAATCTCTAGCTCCCAGCACACTAGTATCAGAGTACAGGTGTCCATGAGCCCAGTGTGAAGGGAAATTAACCGCAACATGGTTGCTGAGCTTGCAGAGGTGTGCTATGTGTGTTGCCTGCCCAGTTCTGTAAGGCAGTGGACCCTGGACACTAGGCTGGCAAATCCAAAGACCATCCATACCAAGGACAGCATCCAACAGAGATAGTGAACATTTAACAACCAATATTTTGTGAAGAAATAAACATTTATTAACAATAGTAACAAGTATGTACAAGGACAAATAACTGGCTGAAGAAGAGGTACACATTGTCGGTCTCCAAAAAAATCTTGTTTGACACGCTTCCTGACCTCATTTCCCCTGCCTGTGTTTTCTCCAGGATCTGCAGAGCTCACGTCCAGCTCTCCCCCCAGGTC
The DNA here is from genome assembly GCF_901001135.1 of Rhinatrema bivittatum. Lineage (NCBI taxonomy): Eukaryota > Metazoa > Chordata > Amphibia > Gymnophiona > Rhinatrematidae > Rhinatrema > Rhinatrema bivittatum. Next base: position 52,619,110 of record NC_042632.1, on the reverse strand, counting down.
AGGATTAATGTCCTGTGGAAGACCATGCTGCAGAGTGAAGCTGTGAAACATGTGATGTCTGCTACCTTCTCAGGAGAGTACTGTAGTGCTCCTCCTGAGTGATGCAGGCAGCGGAAACAACTCTTGAGGAGACCAAATGTTCTCTCTATAATGCTCCGTGTCCTCACATGTGCCTCTTGGTACCTCAGTTCTGCAGCCATCCTAGGAACTGCAAGTGATGTTAGCAGCCATGATTTGCAAGCAGAGCCTTCATCACCTGTTGAAAAACAAAATTATTTTGCATTAAATTAACTAGATTCCTTTAAGCTGACATTTGTAACATTTTTAAAATTACAAATGAGACTCTTATGTATAATAAAAAAAATTACTATTCTGCCTTTGGGACTCGGCTCTGTTTACTAATATGTGCTACATATTAATAGACATAATGACAGCCGTGTACAAGATAGCATGGACAGTGCTGCCATTACTTATCTGATTCATGTTTACCAGCAAAATGTGGCTCATTCTTTACCTTTTGTTTTCTAACTCACGAAGCTCAATCCGTAGGTCCTCACCACATCTGAATCCGGCATCCCCAGCAGTGTGGTCCTGAGGCGCAAATTCCACTCCCTCCGTATCCTTCTCTGGCCTGTTCTAGCTCCTCATGATCCGTCATCTCTGCCTGCTCCCTCTGGATCCTCTCTCTCCTGCCATGACCTCTGTCACCTGCCAAACCTTCTACTGCTGTCATCCTCTGGCAAACCCGCAGGACATACCACAGCATCAGGAACAGCAGGACACAATCAGAAATCTCTGTCATATAAATCACACCAGAGGACTGCACGGACACACAACCACACCACACCATGATGTTTCATGGGAGAACCAGTTTCTTCAGGGGCAGCAAGGTTAAAGAGCCTTAAAAGGAGGGCATTTGAGAACAGAGTCAGGCAACCATCTTGTGCGGGCTCCCTTGTGCCACCTTTTCCTTTAATTTTGACACATTTTGTTTTTAGCCTGTCTACTGCAAAAGTTCATAAAACATTATTCGCCAGTCAGACCTGGGAAAGTCATCGCTTATCCCTGGGAGTAAGCAATGCTGCTCTCAGTGGAGCTTGGTCTGACCTAGCATGGCGTACCTTATGTTCTTATGTTATATAATTGCACTTTATCGTGACACTAATGAAACTTGCATGCAGTCACCTTTCAGCCTGACACATCCCCTGGTAGGCACCTTCCAAAGCAGAGAAGGAACAGGTTTTACATACAAAAATATGGTGGGATTGAATCAGATACATGGAAATAACACAATTTATGCAAAGTGATGATGAGGCGGTATAAGAGTCTTGGAAAATCTGACCCCCTAGTGCTGCCTTTCAATTTCTGAGAAGGATCAGGAATAAAACTGATATGTTATTTTAATCAAGCTCCAGCTCTTCTACACATCCTTGTGAAGTTCATAGGATAAAGGCACCAAGAAACCACTGCTGGTGGGACCATGTTCCAATTCCCTGGAGGGCTGTCACTATCTCACCTTCATTCTAGAGACTTCCTCTGGAGAAGGTGCCATCAATCTGATATGCAGATTAATACTTGCAGCAGGAGTAGCTCTCCTGCCCATCAATTGCTGTAATATTAGGCAGGTGCATTTCTTTGATATTTAAATGACATTTGCTGTTTTATTTCCATTAATTTTTAAAACTAAACGAAAGTAAAAAAAAACAAAATTTCACTCATTTTCATTCATTTCATTTAAGAAAACTTTCACTGCTGCTGCCGCCAACAAAAAACTCCCCCTCCCATCCCCACTCTGATTCCTCCCCCCCCCTGTCACCCAGACCCTCATTACCATATTTTGCTTTCTTCACAGAGCAGGAACCATCAAAGGTCACTCCTGCCTCATGGGTGGTTCACTTAGAAATGTTGCTGGAAGACTAAAACCTGTGCCGTTAATTTATTTTGGACAAAATGGTGCCAACCAGGCCCAGACCCAGTGGCTTCATAGAAATGATCTCAAATTCATTCTGTAGTGTTATCACTATTATTTTGCTGAATTGTGTAACTGGTGGAGATTCACATCATGACTATACACTGAGCGCTCTTAAGCTGCATACATTATTATTTATTTATTTGTATACCGTTAATCAGGGGAACAATCTCGGTGGTTTATACATACATGTTCATAATAACTAATGTCACAATTCTCATGCAGAAAAACATCATTTTCTGCCTGAAATTTCTTGTTATCTGTTGCCGATCTTGGTAGACAAATCACCTTTTTAGTTGGAGGGGAAAAAAAAAAATCTACCAATTGCCAGATTTCCGTTTGACGAGATGTGACTGGGCAAGCCTAGGCCATGCCTCTGCCTGGAATAAAATTCTGTGTTTTGGTGAAGTCAGGGCATGTGTTTTTTTTTAATGGCAGGCTTATCTGTTAGGTCTGCAGAGGCTGCAAATTATTCCACAAAGTCCTATATCTTAGCCGACGACATCTATTAGAGTACCTAATTATAAGACGAATGGTGGTGAGGAGAGAGGTATATAACTCAGGCTCAGATTGTAGGACAAAACCATTAATCTTCTTCTCCGAGTGAATTATTACGTTAGCATAGTACATTTTTTTTTGCTCATAAAAATTATGGGAAAATGGCAGAATAACAGATGCGCAAAGCACTGACAAACAGAGCCCGAAGTATGCATTGGATATTATATATACCTCTCCCTGTAATGCTGCTGGGTTACTGCCCCTTAAATCTCAGAATGAGAAAAGGTCTACAGCATGTCTCGCATTTATAGATGCGGGATCAAAATGTTTTATCTTCAGTCCCTGATTCCTATTGATCTCAACAGGTACATTCCCTGCTTTTGAGATATTTTACTGCATTTACAAAGCAGTTAAAAATCTCAACACGTTAACTGAATATGTTTTTGGTGCCTCACGTGCTCAACTCATACTTGTATCATAAAATGGTCCTTCTTGGAATTTTATGATCTACGGAGATTTCCCCCAAGTTATCTGCGTCAGTCTCCAAATTTATTGTCGCTAAGGAGTGCCATGGTACAACCACCCATGTAACCGTAAGCCTTTCTAGTTTTCAAAGAGAATACATGCACATAAAATTATCCAAGATAATTCGCACAAAGTTACGCTTGCCTTCTGCAGCCCATAACTTCTGCATATACTTTTTAAACTCAAAAATATGTCACGACTGCCCTCTGGAATACCCATTTTTCATGTGCATAAAAGTATGCGTGAAATCAGATCGGGCCGGATTTTAATACCTACGCGCGGGCGTAGATTTGTGCGCGCAACCTGGCGCGCACAAATTTATGCCCGATTTTATAACATGCGTGCGCAGCCGCACACGTTATAAATCCAGGGTCGGCGCTCGCAAGGGGGTGCACAATTGTGCACCTTGCGCGCGCCGAGCCCTAGGGGAGACCCGATGGCTTTCCCTGTTCCCTCCGCCCCCCCCCCCACCTTCTCTTCCCTTACCTAACCCGCCCTCAGCCCTACCTAAAACCTCCCCTGACCTTTATTTTTCAAGTTGCACCTACCTCCTGGCAGGTGGAGGTTGCATGCGCCAGCCGAGTGCCGGCGCGCGATCCCCCGGCCTAGAGGCCCTACGGAGGCCTCTGGCCACGCCCCGCCCCTTTTTTCAAGCCCCGGGTTATACGTGCGTCCCGGGGCTTGTGTGCGTCACCGAGCCTATGCAAAATAGGCTCGGTGCGCGTAGGGCTTTTAAAATCTGCCCCATTATGTGCATGTTTTTATGCACACAGATCTCATGCAGTTTTATAAGGAGTCATTTATGCAGATAAACCTATGATTTATCTGCATAAATGAATCTGAAAATTACCCCATATGTACATGCAGAGTCATTGATATTTGTAGCTGATAGCTTGATACATTCTATTTAGTTTTTGGAAAGGGTCTGTAAATTTAGACTTCAGCAATTTTTTTTAAATTTCCCTACCGACAATATCTACCTCCCCCTCTTTTCTTGATTGTACTGTAAATCTGACTGACTTCCAGGCTCAGTGCTGAATCTTAACCTTCCACAGAGGAGAGCAGATTGCATTTGCACTATGAAGGGCAGGGCAAGTATCTCTATCCCTGGCTATACCTCTCCCTATATCTCAGCCTCTCCGCATTACTACCTCTGAGGGTCTGCCTCTACTGTATCAGGCTTTGTCTCTATTATTATCTCTCTCCTTCTTTATCTGTCTCTACCACATGCCCCTCTGTCTCTCTCTTCCTGTCTCTGCTGTATTGGTTGTGTCTGTCTTCTTATTTTGTCGCTATCCTTACTCTATCAAAATCTTTCTTTATTACTGCCTGTCTAGGCTATGTTTTCTCTTATCTATTGTACCACTACCTCGGTTTCTATTACTTTTTCTACTTTGTCTCTTTCTGCCTAATTTCTATAGTATTAGCATAAAATGCTGTGGGAAAATGCATTCTATATTTGGTTGAAATTGGTTTTCATGTTTTAAATATATATAGCACTGTCATTCATAGATACATGCTCGCTGCCTTGCCTACATCAGTTTGTTCCAGCAAATGGAACAGCATTGCTCTTTCATATTAAATAAAAATAAATAGAAATGAATTACAACTATTTGCATTCTTGGGAATGTGCACATCTCCATCTCCTCCCTACGAACATGAGGCTGTAACGCTGCAAATGATAAATCGTCTGTAGAACCTTAGATTTACGGCGAGTCTACCCTAACGGCAGGGCTTCACTTATGCTGAAAAATGTTTTAAGTGTTCAGTTTAAAAATCAAATACAAAATTAGCAATTAGAAATCGGACAGAAGAAGCCGTTACAAATGAAGGGGGTCTATTTACTATGCTGTGGTACTTGGTAAAATCCTGCAGGAATTTTCCCAGCACTAATATACTGCAGGGCAAAATACTGGGGTAACATTTTCCCCTCACAGAAGCAACTCCACATCGTGGGGCAGTGCATAAACCTCTGAGGGTCTCACAATATCCCTTCTCCCATCTCTCTACTACACCCTGACAGGGGCAAATGTCCATCAGAGGCTGGCCAGCACCATTTCGAAAATGGCAGACCAGACCCGGATGCTTAGGGGTGCTCCAGGAACCACTAGCCACCAAGAAATGTTGTGTGTTGTTGGGGGGGGGGGGGGGGGGAAGAATGAGGTCCCTGGGAGGGCAGCGTTTTATAATACTAAAGTCAGGGTTTGGGCCTGGGAGGTAGGGCCAAGCCCTCTACATTAAAACTGTTCTAAAACTTACAAGTAGCTGCCTCAGGTGGCAGTGCGGGTTGGTGGTGGTTGAGAGGGGGGATTTCATTTGATCCATCCCAGGGAATTTTTACATTGCTGGAGTGGGAGAGTCTGTGGGCTACATTGGCCCTTTTAAAAGAAAACCAGGAGCATTGGGCCATGCACTATCGTCCTGATGCTGCTGGGGAAATAACGTGGCTTGTGATCTTGTGTGCAGGGTGTCAGTAGGAGGGTGAGAGCCTGTGCGTGTCGGTGGGGGAGTGAGAGCCTGTGTGTAGGTGTGTATATGTGTAACTGCTTGGGTGTGGGTGGGTGGGTGAATAAATGGGTAACTTCCTGGGGTCTGTTTGTGTGAGAATGGGTGCCTGCCTGGGAGTGTGTATGTGTGAAAATGAATTGGTATCTGTGTGTGTGTGTGTGAATAAATGTGTGCATGCCTGGAGGGTGTGGGGGAGAATGAATGGGAGCTTGTCTGGGTGTGAATGTACGTATGTAAGTGAGAGAGCCAGTGAGAGTGAGGGCATGTGTGTGTATGATGGAATCCGGGGGAATAAGAGCTTATGTGTGGGGGGTGGGGGAAGAGAGAGGGTCTTAGAGCCTGAGAGTGTGTCAGTGTCTGTGAGAGAGAGGTTGTGGGTGTGTATGTGACAGTGTATGTGAGAGAGAGAATGGCCATGCGAGTATGTGTGAGAGAGAAAGGATATTTTATTTATGGTAAAGCCTGTAGCTGTTAAATGTAAAGCCTGTTTCTTATAAATGTTCTACTGTTTAAACTGTTATATGTAAGGCTTGTTGCTAATTTGTTTCCCTGTAAACCGAGGTGATGTATAACTATACGTACCTCGGTATAAAAGAATCTATAAATAAAATAAATAAAGTTTGTGTGCCTCCTCCCCATCCCCCCCAGTGCACAACAATTTTAGGGTGACTGGAAATCAAAAGATATCAGGTAAGGAGAGTGGGCAATTTTTTTTATTCTTATTAGATTTAATTGATGAATGTTATTGGATGTCTTGTTTTGAAATATTTTATTGTTTTTTAGAACATTTAGAAAAAATGTTGATGCCCTGTTCATCTGCCATTTTGAAATATTTATTCTATTAGTATAGTTTTACTATTATGATTAATGTTATATTATTTTATTATTGTTTTATGAGGAATGATGGTGTTTCTATTTTTTCCATTGTTGCACTGTACACAGGTCTCGCTTCATGCAGTTTCCAGTTCAGTTTTTGTCTGCACATTTCTGTTTATATTTTATTTTATATTTGATGTCGATCCATCTGTGTTTGTCATGTGTGATTGAAGGGACGTATTCTGCTGGCATGTAGTTTCTGCGTAGGGATAATGCAGCCTGACTTATTTTGTTTTCCTAATAGGAGGTGTACTGGTGTTTTAGAACCTGGTGTCATATGTGTAGTGTTGTCTTTTCAAAGGTAGGGGTGTTACTGCTTGAGTGCTGGCATTTAGTGCTGTTTTGGTATGGGAGGTTTATTTATTTATTTAAAATATTTCTAGGCTGCTTATAGCAAACATATTGTACTAAGCAGAATGTAAATATAAAATTCATCATAATAGGTTTACTATATTATCATTGTTATTCAGTTTACTTGTGGCTTTCTGAGGGCCATGCCCATATCAAATTTATTTTAAAATAGGCCTCACCCTGCCTCATGATAGAACCGCCCCTGGTGCTTCTGCTCACTTATTTTGCAGCTAAGGATCCTGTGTGCTTGTCCTTTGCCTTCTCGAAATCTGTTACTGATTTAGCCTCCACCACTTACTCTGGGAGAGCATTTCATGCACCCCCACCTTCCTTTCTCTGAAAAAATTACTTCCTGGCATTACAAGTTTAAGCCAGATGTTTAAACATCTGGTTTCAAAATATTATGTGCTGAGGTTGACACTTCGAACCTTTCTGTCTCCTCATTCGTTATTAAAACGGCACCCGTCATCCATCCATTTGCTACTCTGTCACCCTCTGGACAGATCCATTTATACCGAGATCCCATGGCTTAGGTTCTATATCAGCCTGCAGAGCAGATTGTGTTTGCCAGGCACGGCTGGCAGTGATGAATGAGCTTGCAAGAGTCATTCTGCATGGATCCCTCCCGTTGCAGCCCTCTAATACTAAAATATTGCACCAGCCCCCTAAGTCAGACATCTTCAAGCTTGCTTGAGGACATCAGCAGCTCTCTCTTAGGTACTGGGAACTGAATAGTAAACATCTGATGAGATGAGATGGGAGGGAGTAGATTCAGCAATAAGATTAGGAAATATTTCTTCACAGACAGGAAGATGGAACAGCTTTACGGTAGAGGTGGTGGAGGCAAAAGTAATCACAGAATTTAAGAAAATCTGAGATAGGCACAGAGGTTCTCTAGTTGTGAAGCAGTGAAAGAAAATCCAGAGATCAACCGGGGGGGATCTGGCACCGCAGAGTAAAAGCCTCTACTTAAAATATGTTGTTTTCCTTCGGTGGTGGTGGTGGTTATGCAGGGAGTATTCGTTTCAGTTGATGTTTGTTTCTGTTTATTTTTTTCTACTTAAAAGTAAATAAATATTAAAAAAAAATAAAATAAAAAAACCAGGAAAAAATGGCAAAAAAACCCCAAAACAAAACAAAAGGAGACTAAAGAATGGAGATTCCCTCTTTCCTCGCTGAAACCAAGCACCAGTGAAATTTAAAAATGTAACCTGTCTGGGATCCCTCTATGTCCGCCCTCACCCCCAGATGCCTGTTACCCCTTCCAAAGGCAGGAACAATCGCCAGCTGCACTTGCCCCACTGGGTCCCGATTTGAGAATGGTACCAGCTGGCTCGGCGTCCGCACCATTTCGTTGTGCGGCGGCCTCGCCACAAAGTGACGCCGGACTCAGGGGCCTGCTGGTTTTGAAGTGAAATGGAAAAAAAACTCTCATTTGGGGTTTCGCTTCGTTTCTGTTTGAAACGACACTGAACAGAACAGACCGTCTTGCTGCGGTTTTCTTGTCGTTTCAAAACAAACGCACAGCCCGCTGCCAAAGGAAGGAAACTGGGCAGTCAAGATGGGCCATACAGTCCCAATCTGCAGCCAGTTTCTGTGAAGGCCAGCGGTTGCCATGTTAGTCCCATTGAATTCATAGAAATAAAGGTTAAGGAACTGGCCTTTCTAACTTACTATCGAGCCGATACAGTACAGTGCGCTCCGGTGGAGCGCACGGTTATCCCCCGGTTGGACGCGCATTTTCGACACGCTATTTTTACCCCTTATTCAGTAAGTCATAATAGCGCGTCGAAAACGCGCGTCCAACCCCCCCGAAACTAATAGCGCCTGCAACATGCAAATGCAATCTGATGGCCCTATTAGTTATTCCCGCGCGATACAGAGAGTAAAATGTGCAGCCAAGCCGCACATTTTACTTTCAGAAATTAACGCCTACCGAAAGGCTGGTGTTAATTTCTGCCGGCACCGGGAAAGTGCACAGAAAAGCAGTAAAAGCTGCTTTTCTGTGCACCCTCCGACTTAATATCATGGCGATATTAAGTAGGAGGTCCCAAAATTAAAAAAAAAAAAAAAAATTAAATCAGCTGATGGCCCGCGGGGTGGAAGACGGACTCTCAATTTAGCCAGCGTCCGTTTTCCAAACACGTGGCCGTCAGCAGGTTTGAGAACCGACACCGGAAAAATTGAGCGTCGGCTGTCAAACCCACTGACAGCCACCGTTCCTGACAAAAAGGAGGCGCTAGGGACGCGCTAGTGTCCCTAGCGCCTCTTCTTACCGCGGGCCCTGATTTGCATCTTCTTCCCACCTGAATCGCGCGCACAGGAGAGCAGGCGCTCGCCCGCTCTCCCGCGACTTTCACTATTGCTCGTCACTACCGGTAGTCAAAGCCGGGGACAAAATGAGAGGAGCTGCAGGGGGCTCTCCCCCATTCTTCATTGCATCGATTGTGCTGCACAATCTTCATTATTTGCAAAAAAAAAAAAAGAGATGCTGACTCTGCTGCCACGGAACAGGAATGGACACTGAGAACTCATGGATTCCTTTTAAGGGAAGCCTTCCCTCAGCTTTGTGAACTCTGTCCCTCTAGCAAGAGTGTTTGAAAGCCAAGGAACGGTTGGAAACTGCTATCGCAGCTCTGCATAGACCGGCCGATTAAAATGTGCTACTTTTTCATATAAATGTGACAAATATTTCTCCTTTCACAAAAGACAAGCAGGGTATTTATGTAGAAATGGAAACTGCTGACTGTTGCTACAGTCGGGGGCCCATATATTTTATACTTTGAACTTTAATTGGCGTTATGTGAGTAAGATGCTTTTCCTACCTCTTGCCCAGAGATTTATGCTCCGCAGTTAGAGCTCATTTGTCTTTGTAAGAGAAGACAGCCTTTTTTTTTTTAATTTTTTTTTTTTTTTACTTACATATATTTTCCTGCATGTAGCTTCAGAACGAGGGCAATAACAATTTGCATTTGGCTTTGTAAAATCTGGCCCATGGTCACGACTGCGGTTCTTTTATTGTGAACTGGAGCAAAAGGCTACATTAAAGAAAGCCATTAAAAGGCTCAGTGCATGCAAATGCACCAAGGATGCAAATAGACGATTTTCTGTAATCAGGGGCCTAGCCAACGAGCCACTAACAGGCAACATTAGTGTTTGCCATGCAAGGTGACTCAAGGAGGTGGAAGAAATCGCTGCCATCGCGGCCCTCCTCAGCTGGAGGCATGCTGTGCTTGTGTCCAATGTAGACCAACCTTGCATGAATGGTTTCGTTGAAAGGGGCGGGGACCATCAGAGCATTGAGTTCGGCCTTCTTTCAAGCCTGCCCATTGTTGAGCAGTTATCTGTAGTGAGCCAGAGGAAGGCAAACAGTTCTGGAAAATTTTTTTTTTCCTCAGCCCAAGAAACCCTTAGGGGTAGATTTTAAAATAGAGCGCGATCGCGTACTTTTGTTCACGGAGCAGGCGCAAACAAACGTACGCTGGATTTTATAAGATACGCACGGCTATGCGCATAGCCGCGCGTATCTTATAAAATCCTGGATCAGCGCGCGCAAGGCTGCCGATTTTGGGCAGCCTGCGCACGCCAAGCCGCGCAGCCTGCCTCCGTTCCCTCCCTTCCCCTACCTAACCCACCCCCCCAGCCCTATCTAACCCCCCCCTTACCTTTGTCCCTCGATTTACGCCTGCTAGATGCAGACATAAATCTACGCGCGCCAGCAGACTGCTGGCGCGCCGCCATCCGACCCGGGGGCTGGTCAGGAGGCCTCAACCACGCCCCCGCTCCCGAAACGCCGTGTCATTTGGCCCCACCCCCGACACACCCCCTTAAAAAAACCCGGGACTTACGCTCGCACCGGAGGCCTATGCACCGGCTCTGCACGCACCGGCGGCCTATGCAAAATAGGCACGCCGGCGCCTATGCAAAATAGGCGCGCCGGCGCGCGAGGGCCCTGCTTGCGTAAATCCAGGCGGATTTACGCGAGCAGGGCATTTAAAATCCGCCCGTCAATTAGCACATAACAATTAGAATATTAACCAATCTGAATGAAATTCCTCCTTTAAACAAAATTGAGACATGAGTCATCTTTATCCACAGGCGCCTATCGCCTGCATTATTGATTACATTATTCCTGCAAGGGTTAAGTCATTTCCCTACCGATTAAACAATGGCTCCAAAATATACACTAGGACTCAGCTCTTGCTGGGTTAAAGGTGAAGCCATGCCACAGAGTGGGCAGTGAAATTCCTAAGGGGTCATGCCTGCTGCCAAACCTCTGTACAATGTCCTGACTTGGAATCTGCCTGTGCCCTTCGGATTTGTGCTTTCCTTCTGCCCCTCCATAAATATAGCAGTGTTCGGCGGGTTATAGTTTGGGTACATTTATTTATGTTACTTTATATTCCACTTTTCGGGCACTTTCAAAGTGGATTACATTGGAATAAGATCAGGGTCTAAGTCCCACTGCATCAATTCTCTAGGGATAAAGGTTATCTCACATTAGGTTAAATATTATAAACAAGTCAAATTAGCATGACCTAATCACCCATAACAGAATTATTGCTTGTACAGAATGTGGCCTTACCTTTGCATTGTCTTAAATGGTCATTCTTCTCAGCAATCAAAAGTGCAGACATAGGATACTAGTATAGACTCAGGAGAGTCAAGTCTGGTCCTCATGTGCCATAAACAGGTCAGATATTCAGGATATCCATCCACAGTTAATGTACATGAGATATAAGTCGACTATTGCAATTCGCTTCTCTTTGGCCTTCCATATTCATCCATCAAACCCCTCCAAATGCTACAGAACTCTGCAGCCAGAATCCTTACCAATACGAATAAAAGAGATCACATCACCCCCATTCTCAAGCTCCTCCACTGGCTGCCTATAAAGCAAAGGATCCTATATAAAGTACTCACCGTAATTCATAAATCCATTCACAATATCTCTCCTCTTCAATTATGTAACCAACTACGCCCTCACTCCTCCTCTAGACCCATCAGAGGAGCATATAAAGGCACACTATGTACCTTCAACAAAATCCTCGCATCATAAACGTGCCATATCTACAGCAGGCCCCATTCAATGGAATGCGCTCCCACCAGACATTCGGCTTGAGTTCTGCCACTCTTCATTCAAAAAAAAACTTAAAACCTGGCTCTTTAGCCAAGCTTTTCCAGGACCATGATCATCATTTTTTCCCCTCCAACCAGCAAGAACATATCTTCTTCACAAACCCCCATTTTCCATACCACTACCTACTTCGGTATCTAATCTCTTGCTGCAGGACACTTGAGACTTTCTCACTTATATGTTATAATTTTTATGCTCAATAAGACCTGTCAACTTAATTGTTTAAGTCTTTTTTTTTTTTTTCTCCTTTATCTTTTGGTCATCAATGTTACAACGTTATTGTTAAATTTTGAACTTATGTACACTGTTCCAAGTTTCATAACCTTGTTCTATGTAATGCCTTTTGGCAATTTTCATGTTCTGTTTCAATGTAAACCGATGTGATCTTTATTTCATATAGGAACACCGGTATATAAAAATCTAAAAATAAATAAATAAATAAATATAGCTGCAGACAGTGGAGGCAGTGCATGAACATCGGTATCAAGCATATTCACTGTGTGAGGACATTTGGTGCCCTAGGATTCCTCCTACCTCACCTTCACCATACACTATTAAAAATTATGCAATTATAATAACAGATTTTATATGAAAAAGGACATTCAAAGTACAGTCTTATGAGGTAAAAATACCGCTTGCAACATCATAGACACTATACTTGCATCCAATACCCTGATGCCAATCAGAAAACCCTGCAAAAAACATTCTAGGAACTCATGTGGAATTAGGCCTATTGTCATCAAAGAGGCAAGGCGTGTGCAAGGCAATAGCAAGTCTGCTCTTAAAGGACGTCCAGAATAGTAACTTGTACAAAAAACCTTTTACTAAAAGATTCAAGTAAGTAATCACAATTCCATCCACAGATCCCCCAACACGGTCCGTGCTTCACCCAGGGCTGCATGCACACATGCTATATCTCTTTCTCATGGTCTCACACACATGCTGTCTCGCTCTGTCTCACATGCTCACTCACACACACACACACATTCTTTCTCTCTCGGCAGCAGTAGCCTCCTCTTTGGGCCCACACGCATTGGGACACCTTTACTCTCTCCCATTCACGGGTCAGACAATGCTCCTTTTCTCTTCAGTGACCCAGGTCTGGCCGACACTGCTCCTGCTTCTTCAGGCCCCGCATGCCGGTTGATGTTGCTGTGCCTCCTGAAGCCAGTTTCTTCCTTCCAACCTCAAGGGGGCGAATACTGACACTTCCCACTCCTTCCGGCCACGGCGATTGGGCCTCCTCCTTCCCGACCATGTGGGCCCCATCACTTCCGGCCTGAGCAGGTGGGAAGGAGGAGACGCTATCGTTGTGGTTCTGCCACCTGGAAGAGTCTCCTGAAGACCACATCTGAGCAAGTCTGGTGGGAGCATTAGGCGGCTACCCCCAAAACCCGTGGCAAGCTATGTGGTCGCCTAGTCTTCCTCCTGCTTCCACTATGTGTAGAGAACCTGAAAACCTGACCTGCTCAAGATGCAGAATCAATTACATAAAAAACATAAAAGTGTGATGGAAGAAAAAGAGCACATGGCCTGTCTCCTCCTTCCATTCTCAGCAACCACTCAATGATAATCTGGTATCTTGGTTTTACTTTGTGTCACAATGCTTTTGAAATCACAGGAAAATGTTCTATTGAAGAGATCTACAATAATCATAAAGAATTTACTTTCTGCATCAGACAAAAATGTTTCCAAAGGAATCTGTCATTTTTTTTCTGTTACCTTGTGCTAGGATGCTACTGATAGCTGGACCCTCAGTTATTTCTGAAGTTCATTCAATGTCTTTAATTAGTCTTCCCTAGAAGATTTCTTATCCTGGTAAGCCGGTAGCACCACTTCCTTTCTTAGGGTTGGAATAGTCAAAGTTTTTACATGTGCAAACACACGTTTATCCACGTAAAAATACATTTTTGGATTATTGCCTGCTCCCCCTCTACACAGGTACAAAGAAGCCCATGGGACTGCAAGCTTCCCATGAAGTTTCAACACTGCCCTCTTGGTCCTCACGGCACATTAAGGAGTCTGATATGAGCCTACTGGAACATATTGATGGTAACTTTCAAAGGGGCACTTGGGTGTACATTGACGTGTTTGTGTCAGCGCGTGCCCAGGGATGCGGCCATGTTATCACATAAGTGCACCTACTCATCTATGTTATAAAATAGCCTAGGCGCACGTATGTGTGCACCCTATTTTGCAACTGGCTGCACACAGCCACGCACATCGGGGTCTCAGGCACGTAACTGGGGACTTTTTATAATCGGAACACGTCCTTGCCATGACCAGTTTCACCAGTTCGTCCAGTGTAGAGTTACGCCCTCCAAGCCCCTCTGGTTTAATAGCTTGCAGTCTCCCCCCAGTTACCCAGACCCTTTAAACCTCTCAGTCTTTTTTAAGTTACACCACCTCCATAGCAAATGTAAAGTTACGTGGCAATGAACCTGGGCTCGTGGCCAAGATGCGTAAATATTTCCACGCACATCTCTTGGTCCCACCCTGGAATGCCCACATCCCGCCCCCATCCACGTCCAAACCACACCCCCCTTTTTGAATCGGATTGAGATATTCGCGTATCAGGGGGAGAGGCGCGTGCACCTAGGTGGCTTTTAAAATCTGGCGCACCAGTGCATGTCCTACATGGCGAGTTCATCTCCTGATTCTGGTGTGTGCCTGGCTTTTAAAATTCACCTCAGTGTGAACAGTTACGTGGTAGATGATGGTGGATGGATACAGACACATTTGGTCCTTCAGTTTGTCCATTTGGGAGACACGTACTGCATCATCGTTGAGAATAGAGCTTCTTCTTCACTAGGCTTTCTGAAATGAAAAGATTAGTTCACATAAAGACCGTGTTAATCCCATCCCCCAGCCTGCTGCTTGCCAGACATCCATTTAAATCCCTTTAGAAAGTTTAAGAAATACTTGAAGCAAAATCTGAAATAAAAACGGTGTCTTCCAGCGCCGGAGGGATTTGTGCATCACTTCCAATATCTGTTGGGTTTGTTTAATTCAGGAGAAAAAAAGATGGTTCTGTTTGCAAAGTGACTGCAACGTGACTGAGGGGTAGGTTTAAATTGGCTTTAAAGTAGGTCAGAGCAGCTCTTAGCAGAACAACACAGCTTTGATGGGTGAACACGTGAATTCAATTATCGATTCTGCTTCTCCTTTAAGCCCAGCTGCAACATCCAGTCCTACCTGCATCCTTTCTGTGCGCGTTCGGAAGGAGAAGGGGGTGCCTCATTCGTTCGGTGGGGAGAATTTTATAGCCGCTGCAATGGCAATTTTTATTTTTGAATCATATTGCAGTCTGGGCTTAAAATGAACATGATTCCCCCTTTGTTCATTTTGATTTGTATGTCACTTCTGAGAAGAACAGGTCGTTGGAGGCACTTTCAAAAAAAACTGTAGCTGACTCAATCACATTTGCCACCACTGCTTGTCGACTGGACTGCAAACTGCCCGGAGCAGGGACCGCCTGCGTGTGCGTCCGTGCAGCGCAATGGGTCTCCAGGACTGCCATGGAAGTGGTAATGAGAGTGGCAATAGCAGTGGCGGTAGCACTGGCGTGGCTTACCACAGTGATGTATGCCACTGGTGAGCAGCAACGTGGATTTGTTTTCTAATAAAAAGAAGCACACAGCAAAAAAATAAATAAATAAATCTCGTTTCATTAGAAATGAAATGTTGCCCCCGTTATGCCACTGACATTCAAAAACTGAAAACCCCATGGGCCTTCCCCCGGGCCGCCAAACCTCTCTCCTTCCCCTCCCCCCCCCCCCCCCCCCAATGTGTTAGACCATCTGTGGGGTTTCCGAAGTCAAAATTTATTTAAAAGATAGTTTTATCCCTCCTGTCTATAATTCTAGGTGCGATCCCTAGCTGTTCCCGTCCTGCCGGATCTGTCTTCAAAATTCAGCCGGATAGCCCTGAGACCAGTGGCCATTCTGTTGGGGAAGTTGGCACCGGCCTCAGGGCCATCTGGTGCTGTTTTACAACAGAACTTGGCAGGGCGGGAGCCGCCGGGGATCACTCCTGTCCCTACGAGAGGGGTGAGAGGTGTACAGGGAGGGTGAGGGGATAGGAGGAGGCCCGGGGCTGGGTTACATTTTTTTAAATGCTGCTGAAGCAGGGGTTTCTGCCATGGCAGGGTGGAAATCCCTTCCTTTCCACCGGGCTTTTCTCCATTTTTTTTAAATTTAATCGTTTTTGTTTTTAACTTTGTTTCTCACAAATGAAACGAAACCGAAATAAGCAAAAAGTCAAATGAATGTAAAAATAAACCAAAATTTTCAAAAACTAAAAAAAAAAAAAAAGAAAAGAAAAGAAAAGGTTTTTCATGCACATTTCTACCTGTGGGGTTTTTTGGGCCGCGGTCCAGCAATGGCATTAGATTTGGGCTCCAACCCCGGCCTAGCCTCACACGGGTCTGCAGTCATTGACTTATGTGACGTCCGTATTCAGTAAGCTGGTGATCGGACAAGTTATCCTGCCAAAGGCAGCCGGATAACTTGTCACCTAAGTTTAGCAGGACAGGTCTTCCACCAAATATACTTGGGGTAAGTTATCGGGGGTCGCTTTATGCAAATAACTTTTAAAACTAACTGGTTGCATTTCAATATAACTGGTTAGGTTTAAGGTTATCGTGTACACGAAGAACTTTTACCTTAACCGGTAATGAACAAAATATAGCCAGTTAAATAGCAAAAATATAACATTAAAAAAATATCCTTCTGAGCCAGTGCCCTAATCCCCCACTCCCCAGCACCCCCAAATCACAAAAATGATGTGATGGCCCCCTCCCCAAACCCTTAAAAATAATTAATTACAAGAAATTGCGGACCATAATGGCCCGAGGAGCATCCCCGTCACAATTTCATGCAATTGTAAAAATAAAATGGGAGAAAAAAACTACAACTTTAGCACATGTTAAATTGGAAAAACAGAACTGAATACAATAGCGCACACGAAATCTATTTAGTGCAAGCCGAACTCGCGTAGCGTGTGCAAAATTGTAAAAATAAAATGAAACGAAACATAATGAGAGAAACAAAATGATATTTTCATTCATGCCCCAACCTATTGGCAAAAGTGGTAGTCACTAGAAGCGCGCATGCCAAAAAAAAAATTGGGTTACTTTGTGTCCTGGCTGTTGGTTTGAGCGCGACTGATCTACAATTTGCTGGATGCAGCCTTCTGGTTTCGAGGGGGGGGCTAGGTTAACTGGAAGGAGTGCAGGCTATTAATTCAGGGGGATCTTGAAGACCTAGCTTTACACTGGGCGAACTGGTGAAACTGGCCACGGCTTGGACGCGTGCCGGTTATAAAATTCCCTGACTTATGTGGCCGAAACTCGATTTACGAGGCCGGACGCGTACAAGCTTAAAATCGGTCGCCCTTGTGCTCGCGCCCAAGCTATTTTATCACATGTGCGCGTTTGTACGCATAAGTTATGAAATCCCTGCGTTCCTGGGCGTGCGCCCAAGCTATTTTATCACATGTGCGCGTTTGTACGCATAAGTTATGAAATCCCTGCGTTCCTGGGCGTGCGCCCAAGCTATTTTATCACATGTGCGCGTATGTACGCATAAGTTATGAAATCCCTGCGTTCCTGGGCGTGCGCCCAAGCTATTTTATCACATGTGCGCGTTTGTACGCATAAGTTATGAAATCCCTGCGTTCCTGGGCGTGCGCCCAAGCTATTTTATCACATGTGCGCGTTTGTACGCATAAGTTATGAAATCCCTGCGTTCCTGGGCGTGCGCTCACATGGCCATTTGAAAGTTACTGTCCTGGATTTCATTTAGTTTTGTTTCCATTTTAGTCTGCGCTATATGCCAACAGCATGTGCACAAATTTCTGTTTGTTTATGAACTGTAATTGCCTTGTCTTCCTTTTCCCCTGTTCTGTTGTATGGTTCGTGGTTACTTGATTATCTTTTCACAAAATGTAACTCGTTCTGTACTCTTTTGGTGGAAAAGCGTGTCACAAATAAACGTTGATGATGATGAGAATTAGAAACTGGCTGACAGTTTCTACTCATCTAATCCGGCGATGACAAGTGCTTTAAAAAAAAAAAAAAAAAAAAATCATCCCCTAGGCTTGCTGACAACTGCTCTCCCTTCCAAACCTTCCCCCAGGATCTTGCCCCATCTGTGGGGTCCGAAATGGGCAGGAGCAGCCTCCAGTCCCTCCTGTCCCAGCAGTGAATATTCTAAAATGGCACTGTCCTCGAGCCATGCCAGCATTAGGGGTCTGAACTAAGCCCTTGCATGCTAAATGTGACATTTATTTGCGAAATTTAACGCGGCAGTGGGATCAGGCTAGTTAAATATTCTCAAACTTCATTCAGCAGCATTTTTGTTTTTGGCAGAATACTTCATGGCAACCTGCCAACCCACCCCTCTAGTATAAAAAAAAAAAAAAAAAAAATAGAAAAAGGAAAAGAAACTAAGTTAATTTACAAACCGATCCTTCATCTCAAGTTAATGACTTTCCATCACCACCTCTCATTCCATATTGTATCTTAATTTGCAGTAATTTCCTCCATACTGTGCTTAATGTATTAAAATAACACAAGAACAGCAGACGCCGTGATGTCCTGCAAAAGCCATTTCTGCTCACCTAGCTGCCAAATTCAAGAGTCCGCTGTATCACAAAGGGAGCCAGAGGCAAATGCTGAGCCATCACAATGCACAAATGAGACCAGGAGGATGGAGTCCACTACAGAGGAGGGTTTTTATTTTTTGCTTCTGTTTCAATACAGCAAAAGATTAGTGTAGGACTCCTGCATGATACAAATCATTGTGCTATGAAACAGTTTCCGCTCTACTATTACACAGCATAACTGTGCACATTGTGTCACCAGTATCTCAAGTGGAGTCATTCCTTTTTTGCCTTCAACTTAACCCAGGCCAACCCGGTCCTGGCTTGGCGTGGAACTACCTCCTCTAGCCTAACATGAGACAAAAGCAAGAATGGATCAGCCACCAGGTTGACCTGGGTGAGGTAGGCACCCCAATTCTGGGGCCGATTCAATAAGATGCGCTGAAAACAAACGCTTGTATTGAGCGCAGAGGTTGTGCAGCCACAACCTCTGCGCGCCCGATGCAATATTTAAATGAGAGGCAGCGTTAAAAAGGGCAAGCTAACGAAGACTCGAGCATCCGAAGCACTCAACAGTTTATTGCATCGGGCGCCCAATTGCAAGAGGCGCTCGGTACGAGCATCTGTTTTGATCCTGCTTCATTCTTTGCTATAATTCACTTCAGCAACCTCAGCAAAATATTAGGCACCCCTTGCTATGGACGTCCAGATTATGTGGCGATAAGAAAAGTGTTTTGTTTTTTTTCAATGAAGTGAAAATATACAATTATTTTTCTCCACCAAAAGCAGTAAATTAAAGCATGACACTGATACTAAGGGGAGGACACACTTATCACAACACAGCGAACCTATTTTGTATTGTTTTTCACGAGCCTTTGACTGCAAGCTGACTTTACTCCACCTCCGAGGCTGGAGCTAAATTTGCCGCGTTAAAAAGTGTGCATTGGGCGCCCAGCGCTTTACTGCATTGGGGGTAATAGATAATGTCCTTAACATCTGATGGGCACTATCGGGTTTGCATTTGTTAGGGTGCGCGTTTTGGTCGCGCTAATCTCCTTACTGCATCCGGCACTGGTCTAGCGTGTCCAAAACGTGCATCCAACTGCATTGTAAACCCGTGTGCTATGCTGGGTCACTTTATTAAATTGGCCCTTCTGTTAGTATTGGAGTCTAGACTTTCACACAATATATGAGCACATAGGATATTTTAATAACCATTATTCGAATATATTACATTAATTGCCATCCTGCAGTATTGTCAGCCGACATATGTACATAGTTAGTGTAGATATATTTACAGCATTTTTCTGTCTTGGGAGGACCAAATATAGTAATAGGAGTTGTATTCTTTTTTAAAAGAAAAACATGATAAAACACTTGTGTTTCATTTTGTTTTGCTTAAAAATGAAACAAAACCCCCCTGAAACCTTTTCATTGACTTCTGTTTGACGGTCAATGAAAAAACCCTAAGATTCAAAATTCCCCTCTACTGCCCTCCCATAAACTCTCCCCCTGCAAGGCCATGCTTACCCCTTCTGTGTAGGGTCTCTGATGCCGAGAGGAGAAGGAACAATTCCCAGTTGCTCCTGCCTTGCTGGGTACTATTTTGAAACTGGCACTGGCTGACCCTGAGGCTGGCACCATTTTGTTTCATAGCCATATGGTAGCTGTGAGAATTGTGGAGTGTTGGGTATGGCAAAAAGGTTAAGATTGGTTGATGAGGGGGGATGGGGAAGGGGGAATGAGGAGAAGGCCAGGGGTAAGTTTTTCTTGGACAAACCACAGGGGATTGGGGAGGGACAGCGATCAGCCCCATAGGCTTTAACTTTGGCACAATCTTTTGGGGGAAGGAAGGTTTGGGGAAAAGAAGATTGGGCCAACAGGTCCCAAATTATTTATTTATTTTTTCTTTTTTTCTATACTGCCTATTGTCAATCTAGGCGGTTTACAAATTTTACATTTATAAAATTTTAAAATAAATAAAATACAATACCAATACAAAATAGTATAAAACATACAACATGAATAAACCTTCTTGCGGTTTAACTCTTTAGCCCTGTCTCTTTACCTTTAGATATCATTGTAAGCCTCCTTAAAAAGCCAGGTTGTTAGCATTTCCCTAAATAGCTTATGCTCTCTCATTAGCCATAACTCCTCCAGCATTAAATTCCAGAGTACTGGTCCTGCCACTGTAATCATTCGTTCACGCACCATTAGTGTCACTGAGTAAGGGAGGAGGATCAGACCAGCAGGCCTGAGATTATTTTGTTTACATGGTCGTCACTTCACTAGTTATATTCTTTGAATATAGCTGGTTAAGGTTAAAGCTATCCGGGAACACATTCCTGGATAACTTTATCCCTGCTCTTAGCAACATCTAGAATTAGCTACATCTAGAATTGACTAACTCCAAATAACAGAGTTAACTGGGTAAGGTATTTGTCTAACTTGACTCCACTCTGGAATGCCACCAAAACACATATCACTTATCTGGATAAATAGTGAAGATATGCAAAACTTGGCATTTATCCAGATACCTCAAAGGTTGTCTGGATGAATGCCTTTAAATATCAACCTCCTAAATTTTAGGCTCCTAATGTAAGAGAATTTTCACCTGAAAATTTACACTCCTAAATTTGGCTGTAAAGCTATCTAGTTAGGCACTTAAATTAGGCACTGAGCATCTGGTGAAAATTGACTCTTGTATTCTTAGTCCAAAACATTTTAATCTTTAGTGAGCATATTTGTTCTCATTTAGGAAACATGCATGGGTTTTATTTAATCCTAGGAAAGGTGTGTTGAATTACTTGCATTAATCAAGTGATTCTTTGCTTTGTGAAGAATACCTAGCGGCTGGACAATAGTCCGACAAAGAAAGCACCATCATCTTCCTCTTCTCCCATTAGTCTTTCACATTAAACATGCATTTCTCTCAGTGTAAAAGGTTAGGCTGAGTGGCTATATATTATGTCATGGAACACACTAAACATAGTCTGGCAAAAGCAAAACCTAGTTTACTAAATATAATGAATAATTGGTAGAAAATTGTATAAACAGCAAAGACAATATGAAAAAGCAAATAACAGCAATAAGCACTCAGCAGCAGTAAGCATTACATTAATTAAGACAATTAATTTTTGCAATAACAAAAGTTAAGACTAAGAAAAGATTTTTTACAAACAATACTTCCTTCATAGGCCTTCCTATCTATGAGTCAATGTATTCTGTGAAATGGAAGACTGCAAGCCTGGAGATTCCACGCACAAGCTACCTGCTCGTGTCGTGGCTCATCTAGAGAATGTTGTCACTTGCAGCTTCTTATATCTCATTTACTCTGGCTTTAATCTAGTGTCTGCAAGTTAGATGCTTCGATTTGCACCCATAGCTCTGGCATTAGCCATCTGGAGCTTGTTAAACTATGGCAATTAAAAATTCTGGTACTGCTTGTCAGACAGTGCTTGACTTCCAAAAGGTTCAAACACAGGCCTTTACCAGCCTTATCTTTCTACAAATGTAGAAAGAACAGAATATACTGGCTTATCTTTTAGCTCATTAGTATCGTGCAGTCTAATAAGAAAAACAAATGACAATATACTATAGTTTCAGATCTTCCTTATGCTAAGCTATGTGCAATGTACATATATTGATCCACATTTATTAATTATTGGGGACTGTTTTGATCCATAGCTAACCACATCTTTTGGTAGAATGTCTTCCAGAAATCTAGCTAAATGCCTAAAATAATCTTCTCACACTCAGTTCTTGTGGATCAGAAGCAGTAACTGCTGGAGGGGGCCAAAAATGTACTTCTCACCTGAGGATGAAAAAGTGTCTGTGTACTCTGGATAATCACGGCTATTTGTGTAGGAAAGTACAGAGTTTCCATTGATGCTTGACAATGATGTAAAACACTTTGCACAAGGTAACTATCCCGCCCTGTGATTCACAGATTGTTTTCCATGATTCGTGGATTCTCATTTGTAGTTTAAACATCGGTGACTTGCTATGATCTCAATTCACTGAGTGCCAGGCCTCTTAGGATTTATTTAAAATAAATATATTCAGAAAAAAGGCAGAAGATACTTTTCATCCCCACCTTTCCTTCCTACTTATTCTGATTCTCAAAGTGGCATTAAAGCTAGTTAAAGAACACCAGTTGAAATCTGTGATTCATGTGTTGTGATATATGAACCTCTGAATTAGTAAGCCAGGATTCTTTTAGACTTTTGTGTGGCTAATGGATCCTGCCAGGTAGGCTGTGGTTCAAGGGAGTAGTCTAGTGGTTAGAGGAGCAGGCTGAGAACCAAGAAGATCAGGGTTCATAACCCTTCTTCTTCCACAGGGCAAGTCACATCATCCTCTATTGCCTCAGGTACATCTTTGTCTTCTTGGGGAAGAAAAATACTACAGTACCTGAATTATAACTCATCTTGAGCTCAGATTAGAAATGGTGAGTAATTAAATCTAAAATCCTAAATATGCCACTGAGAGCCTCTTCTTGCAAAAAAGAGAGTGTTACCACGGATACATTGAGAGCTGATGGTCTTTTTCTATAGTCATCTCACAGTTCTCTCACCCAAACATATACGAGACAACGATCCTAAACAAGGTGAAAACATCACAAAATTTAATTATTTAGAAGTATTTTGAACTAAATTGGGAATTATGCACTTTTTATTTATAGAAATAGGGACAAATAGAGATTTACGATTTCAGATTTCATTAACCCTATCTTGAGCTTACTTTGTCCAGTACTTCTTTGGCTAAGACTATGAGCTGGCAGACTGGAGCATGAAATATTTATATATTTTCTAATTCAGTTAGATTTATGAAACACCCAATGTAAAATAGCTCCAGGTGATGTACAATATGGCAAAAACAAGAACATACAATTATGTAAAAGTAAAAATAAACTGAGCATAACATAACACAACAACCAACTTAAACACTAACAACAAGGGACAAAGATTAATATGAAATCATTATCTAAACTGAATGTCCATTTCAAGTTTTTGCTCCAAAGACTATCCAGCCATTGGAGTACATATGGTCCCTATTAGGAATGTATATTCATTTAAAATTAAATGGAACGAATGAGCCCATTTTTGTTTCATATCAAATGAAACAAATTTCACTGCCAAACAAACAAACATTTTTGTTCTCATTGCAATACTTTGCCCAAAATAAATGAGAATGAAGAATTGAAATATAAAAACATCTGAAAATAGAAAACAGAAAAGAACAACATGACAAAGGAAAACCAAAAACATAAACACAATTTTTGGCAGTAAACTTCTCAAGCCCCTATTTTTCCTGGCACCCTAGATCAGTGCTGCCTATAAAATAACCCTAGGATTCCCTCTATCACCTCCTGCCCTGGCAACATCAGGCTTGTGAAGTATCACTCACAGCCACTTGAGGACTGCTGAGCCAAGTGTAAATTTTATGTGAGATGAACAGGCTGGGAAAAGTAAACATGGATTGGAACTGACATGAGAGCATTGCAATTTGCTTTTCTAGCCTCTGAACTATGGCCTCCAGTACTTTGTCAGTACATGGTGTTAGTCCGCTTGAATATGTAGAAATAAGCATCAGTAAACAAGTTGTGGGTGAGACCTTTCAATTGGACTAACTCAATACATCTGTGACTAGCTTTCGAGCACTATGCCAATGCATGGTACGGGATTATGGAAAAAAACTATGGAGCTGCACGTTAGGATTTGATTGGAGAAGTACATGGACAAGTCCTTGCAGAGTAAGCTAACACAGAGAAAAAATAATAACGTTTCTTCTAATTCCATAGCCCTTTAAAGTTTGCCTAATTCGAGCAGGCATCTTTTTGGGATAAGACGGCACCTTAAGTATCGAATCTGATAGCATTTAAGATTATACTTACTATGAGATGTATTACTTTTGACTACTGAAAAACTCCTTCATTAATTGGTTGTTTTCCATAGCGTATTTCCACTTGCCTTTTGGAGTGACATAACTTGCCTTTGAACATATCAGCTGTATGTATTGCACCATTTCTGTTTTAATCTGTGATAACCCTTTTAGTATTGAAAACCCCCCCCCCCCAGAATTTCTAGCTTCAGCCTCTCACTACCTCGTATTTCCTTACTGCTGGTATCCGCAAGCTGTTTTATTTCTCAGGCCACCCCAGCTTTTCGAGGGCTGCACCTGTTTTGACAGTGCCTCCGAAAGATTCATTGTGATAATTGTTCCAACTTTAGCGCCCTGCAGTCATCTGTGCCACAATGATCAGTATGTGGCAAAGTGTTTGTTAAACACCAGCGCGCCGATGCAGAAACCACACACCTGCACCCTTTTAACTACGTCTAGAAAATCAGCATTACATTGTGTGAAATGTCAGAGACTCCCGGCACCAATTACTCCATGGAACAGCAAGCGGATTCATCAAACATTCATGCTGTTTCTTAATTTGGTTTTGGATGCTGCAGAAATTGTGTTAATATTTACAGAGGAAATCCACACAGGAAATGCCTGATATGCAGAGCCAGGCCCAAGTAATTTGATTTTAGTGAAGATTTAAAGCTGCATTGGTTGATGTCAAAGTTACAGAATTACATAAGATATCAAGACCGGTTATTTTTATTTCTGCGTTGGCTTCATCTAATGATATGATGACATGTGTCTAAATTAGAGGATATGAACCATGCATGTTCTAATTAGTCACTTGCTTTGAAGCAGGCCACATTCAACATTTTTTTTTTTTTTTACCTAACATGGCACGTGAATAGGAAGCTCAGAGATGGGACATTGGTTTTCTCTGCAAGCAATATTCTTTTCCTTCGAAAGAGATTGCCACCTCATGCACGTATAGTTTATGTGAGAATCAAATTGTGACTTACTCACATAAAACCCTGTTTATGTAAGGTAAATTTTAAAACATGCGTGCGAAATTGAAATCGCCAGTTTGCTGAAACCTCCACTAGTTCACCCAGTCCTTCTGCAGAAGATCCTCCTAGTTCTTCACTCTAAACTCCCCCTCCAGTTCAGCGAGACTCCCCCAACCACTAGTAAACAATAGACGAGTCTGCTATCAATTGGGCAAGGTAATTAGCAGGTGTAAAATTATGCCAATAAACTGCCAAAGATGTGCATGTAAGTCTCTTATAAAATAGCCACTTGCCCGTGTACTTCTTGATCTCAGCCTGGAAGGAACGCTAGTCTGCGCCATTTTTTTTCATGTGTAAATGTGCGCACGAGACTGAAAATAAGCACATACGTTTGATGTTTATAAAATAGCGTGTACGTAAGTACAAGCTACTCATGCACATAGAAGTAAAAATGAAAACCCGCGCGCGCGTGCAAATGTGCGTGCATTTGCCATTGTGGAAACATGGACCTGCCAATTTTATAACATACGCGTGTATAAGCTTGTGTTTTATAAAATCGGCTATCCGCGTATACATGCGCGCACAGTTTTATATTGATGCACACATGCGCACGCAAATGCTGACTTGAGCGCGTAAGTGGGGGGAATTTTAGAAGGTACGCGTAGTGACACAAAAGGCCTTTTCCCAGTTCGCCCCAGTAAAGGAGAGGACCTCCTGAAACCCTAGCTAACTTGCCTGTCTTTTACCCTATCAGCCCCGAGCCTTAAAACCCCGCTGACTAACCTAGGGTTTTTTTTTACACCATTTACACGCCGTTCATACTAGAAGTAAAGTTGCGTGGCAAGGGACCCCAGCGCGTGTATACGCGCTGATTTCATGGTGCAGTCCCAGACCTTATATATCCATCGCGGGTGATGTCATCTTAGGGGGACGCCCCTGAGGTTCGTGCCATCGCCGGTACTTCAGTCGGGGGCTGCGCCACGCGCATCCCCCTAGGCCTCCAGGAAACATGGTGGGTTGCAGTGTCTAGCCAGTCCGGGGACGCTGGAGGACTTCGGCAGAAGGACGCCGTGGCAGCCAATCTTCCCGCGGACGAAGAAGGAAGCACCAAAGATGTAAGGAGGGCGGAGAGAGGGCATCGGGAACCAATGGAACATAAGAACATAAGAAAATGCCATACTGGGTCAGACCAAGGGTCCATCAAGCCCAGCATCCTGTTTCCAACAGTGGCCAATCCAGGCCATAAGAACCTGGCAAGTACACTTCTGGACACAACACAACACTTCTGTACTGGTTGGATTTCTGGACTCCTGGTCTACCTTTCGTGTGGCGAGTTAAACTTCTTATTTGTCATGATTAATGTTTTCTTTTATGCACCGTTTGTTATTCAAAATGCTATGGTTTATAAAAACTAAGAAATAATAAAGTAATACGAGGAAGTTGAACATTACGGGGTCGATTAGCCCAAACTCACAACTTAGTAAAACTGATGGCCCAGTGTTGTTTGCCGACTTTGGAAAATAAAAGTAATCACATCCAATGCTTATAAAAACCATGCTGCTGAGGGGCCCTGCATATCGTGAGAGATTCTGGGTAAGACTAGAGAAAAAGGAAAAGGCAAAGCAGTTTAATATTTATACTAAACACAGAGAATGTTTGACTTTGGTTTGTGAAGGGTCACCTACAGAAAATTGACTTGATCTGCAGGCATCTCTGTGGAGGAAGGGTTAAAGGTGAGTTCCTGTTCCCTGTCTATGCGAACAATTAAATTATTAAGGCTGTGACAAATATTTTCTCCTTCTTTCTTTGTTTCTTTTTTGTTGTTGTTGTTTTACTGAACATCTCTTGAATATCTGCTTAGGTGACAATTGTTAAGTGGGCATTTCCCACTATTGGTCCTTAAGAAGTCGTAAAGAATTTGGGTGAATCCAATCCTGTGTTGCTATGTTTATTTATTTACTTGCTTGCATTTATCTTACCGCCCAGTTTCCTAAAAACTCTGACTGATTTACAGGTCAATCTATCTTGAAATAACAGACACAGTAAACACATAACAATTGCCCCTAACAACCTGTTAGATTCTGCATAAAAAAAATATGTGTTTTCTGTTTTCTTATCAAAGATATTCCTAATCAGTGGTAATTACTTTATAGCTTATCACCCTGTAGCTGACTACTGAAGATGACATATAATAGGTCCTGCAGTAACAGTTGAGAACAGTGATATAAGATGGTGTTTTGTGATTTGAAAGTATTCCCCTTGACCACTAAAACACAGAAATATGCAAAACCCCATAAATGCTTTTTCTCATTTAATTTTTGCAGTACAGGATTAGGTAGCAGTACTACCCTCCACGTTCTGAGTTCTAATCGTGCATGGCGGTCTCGATGCTTCTGGAGAAATCGGGGCCCCCACCTCCCACTTCTCCATAACATAAGCAAGATTTATTTCCAGACTTCTCTCTCTCTCTTTTTTTTTCTCTAATGATTTATTTCTAGTACGAGAGGGGGGGGGGGGGAAGAGAGCCCTGCTCAGGCATTCCGCACCCCTCCAGCCTGATTTTCCCCACTCCAAACATCTAAAATAGAAAAAACCCAACCCAACCCTTGTAAATGTAATTGAAACCACCGAGAAAGCTCCATCGGCAGTCAAAGCTTTATTCTTTATAGAATTTTCTGATTTAATGAACATTCTTTTCCATTCCGCTTCTTTCAGATATATTAAGTTTCAAGTACGTAGCAGGTTTGGGTTTCCAGATGTTTCACACACAGATTAGGGGCAGGGGAATTTTGAATTTATCCAATTTAGTGATAAGGTGACAAAGTTTCTCCCCCTTCAGAAAATGTAATGTTTTTAATGTATTTCCAATCTTATTTACTGTATCTGTAATTTATATTAATATAATTTGAATATATAAACCTTTTTATCCAAACAGGATCTCAGAGAAAACAGCTGTTAGTCCAAACAAAACTGTAATCCTTTTTTTTTTTTATTTTTTTTTTTTTTAGCTCTGCGTTTTCCTACCGCTCTTTTGGACTTCCAGCTCAATCTGAACCAGACCTGGGATCTGGACATTCTTTCGCAACTCTATTTTATAGCCCGTCCCACCTCTCTCCACCTTCAATGCATCTTGTACAGTTATTGCAGCGAGAGTCGGGGGCCACACACCAGAACCCTGAGATCACAGGCCCTCAGTGCATGCAAATCTATCTTGTGCAAATCCATTGTGGATATAATCCTGGAGCTTTCCCAGGACAGGTTTGAGAACCATTGCCCTAGGTGAACTGTCAAGCCTTGTACCCCATCCCAAATTAACTTTCAGGTGCATAGGCACCCCCCCCCCTCCTTTCGATAATTAAACTCAACAATCATTATGAGCCTACCACCATCCCTCTCAGAGTAATCTTGTAAAACTCATTGGGCATCATACTTTTAAATATTAAACTTTGTTTCATATCCATATCTCTATCTCTCTATATTTATACAGACACACGCACATACACATGTAATACAGATATGTTTCAAAAATCAGGTTAGTGTCTGATGAATGAATCATCACTGATTTTTTATGAGTAAATGGCCCCAAAACGTCAAGAAATAACTACGTTTCCAAATTCAAAGCAAGTCATACTACAGGGAAGGTAATTTCTGGAATGGTTGTCTGATCTGAACTAAGCTGCTTTCCATGGGGAAAAAAAATTCAAATTCTGTTTTCATTTCAGTTAACAGTGACACAAATTCCCTCCATTACCCGGCAAAAATAGTCACTCAGAAGCTATATAGCAAACTTGCCATACCAAAACAGCACTAACTTCTGAAACAGCAACCACCTTACATGAAAAGGCCACACTGCAAATATTCCACTGGGCCCAAGAACACCGATACACTTCCTACCGGGAAAACAGAACATGCAAGACTGCTGAACGAGTCCTGCAAGCTAGCAGAATACCTCACCTCAGTAACACACACAGAATGCAGACCCTCACCAAATACAGAATAACAGGTGAATTTTCAAAGAAGTTTGTGCATGCAAAGTGTACTTTCGTGGGTAAATCATATGTCATATTGTAGAAATTTTCAAATGCATTTAGATGTGTAAAATCCAGTTTTACTCGTGCAAATACTTTTGAAAATCAGGCCCTTTATGATCACAAATTAGAAATATGCAGAAAAAATGTAAATTCTTATTTTCTCAGTTGTTCCCCTCTCTCCTACCCTTCCCTGCAGACAGTGGGGGTGAGGGTGGGGGACAAGAGTTTGGGCTGGATTAGAAAGCAGTCTCCTCCAGGCTCACCTCATCCCCTCCTGCTCTGAATGACAGGAAGGGAGGGGGTGGACTAGGGGCTGAGTAGCTTTTCTTTGCAGTGTCTTGTGCTCTGTCTACTCCAGGCTCACCCCTCCTCTCCTCTTCCCTGCAGGTTGCCTGAGAGAGGAGGTGCTGGAGCAGGAAGCTCTTCTCAGATGCCTGAGTGTCCCACATATTGGGATCCCTGCTATGCAGGCCTGGGGCAGCTGCCCCTTCTGCTCCTCGGTAAAAGTGGCCCTGCCAGCCATACTGGCACATAGGTATCCATTTATTCACTTCACCCCAGCCAGGATTGGGCCCTTCACTGGCAGCTGACCAATCCCCATTCTGAATTCAGCATTGAACAGGGATTGGTCAATTACTTATGCTCTATAAATCTGGATTCTTTCCAGGCTATGGTACCTTATATTATCGGACCAACAAGAATTCTGCAGAGATGCCGCGGCAGGTGGATGACACCATCTTAAAAGCTGCAGGAGCCGGAAAGTTTCATTCCTGCCCAAAAGGATTTTAAGAGGACTGAAGGGGGGGGGGGGGGGATAAGTGGGGGCCAGGCTGGGAGCCCCCCAGCTCTGCAGATTTTAATGGGGAGGGTAGGAGGGGACTGGGGAGGGCCAGGCAGTTAGGCCCAGGCCCCAGGCTAAGTTCTGTTTCTGGCAGAAGTGGGGGTCAAGGGATCCGAGGAGGCCCAGCTGAGCCTGGGCCTAGGTCCCAGATTCAATAGTGGAAGGCAGCAGGGGGCATCTAGGACTATGGGATGCCCATTTAAATGTTTTTTTTTGTAGTTTAATGTTTTTGGTTTTTTTTCGGTTTCGTAAATAAACCAAACTGAAAAAAACCCCATTAAATAAACCAGACGGCGACTCCCCCCAACCCAAAATGAAAACCAAACCAAAAATGAGCGCGGAACAAACGCCGGGTCTGATAACATCAAGCTCAGCGGCCGCCTGCCTGTGCCGAATGTCACACACTTTCACTTTATTCGTGAAGCGGGCAGTGCTAACTGTTCAAGTAAGTGGCACGTCAACAGGTGAATAACTGTGAAAAAATAGGACGGGAAGAAGAGAAAGTAGCTAAAGTGATGAGATGATCTCTTCTAACACAACATTTCTGCCTCTTCGCAGATGCTCATCTCGTGAAGTCTCTCGGATCCTATTCAAAATGGAAATATTTGCTTAAAGGTTCAGCAGAAGAAGGTTACCTCTATTTGCCATGTACGGTGATTGACGTATTAGATAATAACGTGATTCTAATTCACCAGTCCTGTATTTTCTTTTTTACCAACAGAACTGCAGGCAGACTATGTAAAGGCACGCATGTATTACCAGCGATGGCTCATAAACCGGCACCTGCTGTTGCTGTATGTCGTAGGTATGAGTTACCAGCGATGTGCGAGTGATAGCCTTACAGTTATTATTTGTGCTTTCATTGTTAAAAAGAGGAATTATCGATTATTTTGTTAAGTGTATTGTCCCTATATATTTATTATATCTTGTTAAAATAGTATGTAACACTAATTTAAAAACTTGTATTTTATTTTCTCCCTCATATATTTTAACATTTTATCCTCTTAAGAGGGGTTTCTTATTATACTTTCTATTCATAAAGGGGTAGATTTTAAAAGGTGCACGTGTGCGTCCATGTGGACACAGTTCCCGGTGCGTGCACGTGGTTGCGATCATTTTATAACATGTGTGCATGTTGTACAATGTGATGTCTGTGCACACATGCGTGCTGGATTTTAACAACCGCACGCACATGTGCGGATGGCCCGCAACTCACGCGTGTGGGGAGGGGAATTTTACAACTTACGTGCGGCGACGCAATGGGAGGGAACTTCCCTAACCCTATCCTTCCTTCCTCTTCTCCTCTCCTCCCTAACCTAACCCTACCTAGCCCCAAATTTTTTATTTTAATACTTACTGCTCCTCTGGAGCAGAAGTATCTTCCCCCGCTGGCTGGCTGCCGGCATGTGCTTCCCTGAGACAGCGTCTAATGGTGCTATCCCGGCCCAGACCATGTCCCCAGTCTACCCCTTTTACTTGGCCCGGCACTTCTGTGTATAATGGGGGTTATGCGTGTGGCTGGGCCCTTTCCAAAATGTGCGCAGCACACGCAGGGCTCAGCCACACGCGTAACCTCCAATTTTTATGTGCACAGGGCTCTTAGAATTTGGGCGAAACTGTATCACCATATCAGCCAAAAAAAATCTGTTTTCTTTATTTCAATGATTTAGTTGACTGCGATTGGTGCAATAATTACTGTTGCTTTATTTATTTAATTATTTTATATACCATCATTCCAAATAAAGATCACAATAGTTTACAACATAACATACATATAATGGCATGACTTGTACAATGACTTAATGTAATCACATAATATACATACTATTCATCAACATGAAATTGACAATGTAATCAATTGAGATATAGCTCTACGGGATTTCTACAGTTTTGACTAAGGACCCGAGATAAGAGGTTAGTGGTTTATAGGATAAGTTTCAGATTTTTTATTTTGGTATTGTTGGGGTGTGATGGGCTATTTAGTTCTATTGTTCGTTTTTGAGTGCTGCCTCGGCAGTATTCCCACCCAGTCCCATCCAGGGATCAGAGTCCTGGTCCATGAAATCAAAACCCAGGTTCTTTGCATAGCTCAGTGTACAACTAAAGTTACTGAGCCACCAGTCTTGACTGTACTAAATTTTATTTTAACTTTTTGAGTTCTGTTTCCTGATCTACACCTATCCCGTTATAGTAGAGGAATTGATCCAGTTCCAACTATTCCTCCTTGATCCATATATCAGGGCAGGAAGCAGGCTTTTCCATTATGGTGGACATGACATCTTTCAAAGTTCTCCGGTGGTCCCAGCCATGTCAGAACTCAACTGGACAATTCCCATTAAATTTATTTTTCACTCATATTCACTGCACGGTCCTACGGCTTAAACATATTGCTAATCTACCTCATTGCAGCAGTGTTGCAACAGGAGAAGAACAATATCTTTTGACCTAGCACTTCAGCTCCCCAAATCATGTCAGTAATTGCTCGTTATGGATAAACGCTTCTATGTTTTATAGGCTGTGGCAGATTCATCATGCATAGCATTACGGCACAAGATAATAATACATCCTGCCAAGCCAAGTGTTCAGAGCATAGCACAATGCTTTTGCAAGGCCATGGAGAGGTTTATTAGATGTAGGGTGGTAACTTCAAAAAAATTTGTGTAGGATTTTTTCCTTTGGCAGTAAATTCAACTTTTATTTACATTTTTCCTTGTCTTTGCTATATCAATATAATTTCAACTTTGGATTCCAATTTCACCTTCACTCTTGCCCAAATGTTAATTTTTGTTTTATTTATTTATTTAAAGAATTTCTTGACCAACCATCATCGTTTCTAGGTGGTTTACAATAAATCATTCATAACAGCAAAGTATAAAATTACAAGGCATATTACATTGATAAACATAAAAGCAATATCAAACAATAAAATACTAATATTTCCTTCTCACTCCAAGTTCTATTTTCCTTGTTACATGTAACTGCTTTTCCGCACTATTGTTCAAGTTTAAGTTTATTTTGCACTCCTGTTTCATGTGAACCAGCATGATGGGACTTTTGTCTTGAATGTTGGTATATAAAAAACTTAAATAAAAATATATAAAAAAAATAATACTGGAAATGTAACTAAAGAAAAATCCTGTCAGACAAACCTGATTGACTTTTTTGACTGGGTGACTAGGGAATTGGATCGAGGAAGAGCGCTCGATGTCATCTACTTGGATTTCAGCAAAGCTTTTGATACAGTCCCGTACAGGAGACTGGTGAATAAAATGAGAAGCTTAGGAGTGGGTGCCGAGGTGGTGGCCTGGATTGCAAACTGGTTGACGGACGGAAGACAATGAGTGATGGTAAATGGAACCTTCTCTGAAGAGAGAGTGGTGTTAAGCGGAGTGCCACAAGGATCAGTGTTGGGACCGGTCCTGTTCAATATCTATGTGAGCTTCATAGCGGACGAGATAGAAGGTAAGGTTTGTCTTTTTGCGGATGACACTAAGATCTGCAACAGAGTGGACATGCCAGAAGGAGTGGAGAGAATGAGACGGGATTTAAGGAAGCTGAAAGAGTGGTTGAAGATACGGCAGCTGAGATTTAATGCCAAGAAGTGCAGAGTCATGCATATGGGGTGTGGTAATCCGAAAGAACTGTATTCGATGGGGGGTGAAAGGCTGATGGGCACGGAGAGAGACCTTGGGGTGATTGTGTCTAACGATCTGAAGTCGGGGAAACAATGTGATAAGGCGATAGCTAAAGCCAGAAGAATGCTGGGCTGCATAGAGAGAGGAATATTGAGTAAGAAAAGGGAAGTGATTATCCCCTTGTACAGGTCCCTGGTGAGGCCTCACCTGGAGTACTGTGCTCAGTTCTGGAGACCGTATCTCCGAAGGGACCGGGACAGGATGGAGGCGGTCCAGAGAAGGGCGACCAAAAAAGTGGATGGTCTTCATCGAATGACTTATGAGGAGAGATTGAAGAATCTAAATATGTATACCCTGGAGGAAAGGAAGAGCAGAGGTGATATGATACAGACTTTCAGATACTTGAAGGGTTTTAATGATCCAAAGACAATGACAAACCTTTTCCATTGGAAAAATATTAGCAGAACCAGGGGTCACAACTTGAAGCTCCAGGGAGGAAGACTCAGAACCAATGTCAGGAAGTACTTCTTCATGGAGAGAGTGGTGGATGCCTGGAAAGCCCTTCCGGAGGAAGTGGTGAAGACAAAAACTGTGAAGGACTTCAAAGGGGCGTGGAATAAACACTGTGGATCCATAAAGTCTAGAGGATGTGAATGAAGAGAGGGTGGCTTGCGGGAATGACAGCTATTACCTGGAGATAATACCCTTATTCAATAAACATACACACGGTTAATGCGACTCCAACATTACTCTATGCTTCAATGGCAAGAGGAAATGTGGAAAAAAAATGGATTTGCAGTCACAAAAAAGCGGGAAGTAGCTTGCTTGTTACGGCGGTTACTACCCCAAACCAAATAAGCTTGATACTTCACTTTCAATTCATATCCAACATAGCTCTCTGCTTCAACAGCAGGGGGGAATGAATGAAAAGATGATGTATATTCAGAGAACAACCAACAAGGCCTGAATTACATAGTCTGGGTAAACAAATAAGCATGGGTGTAGCTTGCTTGTTACGGCGGTTACTACCCCAAATCAATTAAGCCTGATACTTCACATCAATGCATATTCAGCATAGCTCTCTGCTTCAACGGCAGGGGGAATGAAGAAAAGATGATTTATATTCAGACAACTACCAACAATTACTGTATTGCACAGGCTGGGTAAACAAATAAGTGTGAGAGTAGCATGCTTATTGAGGTAGTTACTACCCCTAAGCAATCAAGCTAGATACTTCACTTAGATGCAGCGCCAGCACTGCTCTCTTCATTAATGGTGGGGGTGGAAGGGAATTGGAACCAAAAGGTTACTAAGGGCCAAAGAGTAACAGTTAAGTATGAGAAAAAAAACAAGTGTGAAAGCTTGCTGGGCAGACTGGATGGGCTGTTTGGTCTTCTTCTGCTGTCATTTCTATGTAAAAAAAACTCCTCACACTGACTTTACTCGAATCCCATTAATCTCTACTTTCTTAGCAGTCCTTCTCTATCTCTTCTGCCATAATTCCAATGATGTTAGCTCAGCAAATCACCTTGACAAAGGCCTTCTCGTAAAGAAGTATAGTTTAAGACCCACGCACTGACGCACATGTGTGCGCATTTGCCAGTTCGTGCACATGGACGTGGTGATTTCATAACATAGGTGCATGTGTTATAGAATCTTCTATACGCACGTTCATGTGTGCATGATTTAATAGTGACGTGTGCATCTGCGCGCATATGGCGATTTGAGCGTGTAAGTAGGGGGGATTTTAGTAGCTATGGGTGCCAATGCCCGTTTCCCCAGTTTGTTCCCAGTTCGGCCCAGTAAAGGAGAGGACTTCCTAAACCTCAGAGCTAACTTGCCTCCCTTTAACCAATTAGCTCAGAGCTTTAGAACTTCATTGACTAGTCTAGTTTCTTTGTTACATGACTTACACGCTGGCCATAGCAGAAGTAAAGTTACGCTGTAGGGGACCACGGCTCGCGCTTGTGCACGTAAACACTTATGCGCAGGCTTCATCACGCAGTTGCACCCTGACCATGTCTCACCCATACCCAGCCCAGATCACGCCCATGCCCAACCCCTTTTGGTTGAAAAAAAATGTATGCGCGCACCAGCAAAGGTTTTTAAATCTGTGCGGTGTGTGCCGCGGCGAGCCATGCGCGTATCTCTCGGCTTCGGCGCGCATAGGGGCTTTTTAAAAATCTACCAGAAAGAAAAGCCTTAACTTCCTCTCTAAACTTTAACAAGGAAGATTCGAACTTGATCAACTCTAGAAGAGAATTCCAGACAGTAGGCCCTTGAATATAAAAAGAGCGTTCCCTAAATTCATCTAATCGAATTTCTTTACATGAAGGGACTCAAAGTAAATCCTTTTTTTTTCTTATCTTAAACTCCTGGCTGGCTGATACAATTTCAAGACAGCATTAAAAGAGAGAATAACTTCAAATCCGAGGGTAAATATTTTTTTTTCATTGCTTCCTTTCCCATCACACTAATTCATTTTTCTTTCTTTTGCATCAAATTGTTGACTCACAAAATAGCCTTTGCTGGGATAAGCCACAGACAGCCGGGGCAAAAGACTGATCTAGGCCCTCGGCATTTGATTCCCATCTGACGGGGGCAATTCTCAATGGCCCACATTCTATGCAAAAAGTATGCAGGGGCTGTTCTAGTCCTCCCTGTAGGATGCACCCGTTCTCATGGGGAAACGGCCCACGTTGCTGTCCTTTGAAAGTGAGCATGGCTGAAGGTGCACACGTTAAAGAGCGTCCGCCGGCTTTGCACCTTCTACTTGTGCAGGAGGCTGAGCGCAGGTGAAAGAGGGGTAAGCACCTCTGGAAATTACACGTGCAAGTGCTGCTTTCCTCCCCTGATCTGAACACCCCCACAGGGACAAGGGCGTACGTTATGGCAGCAGCGTGTGCTTTTTTTTGGCCGCATTTGAGGAGACGAGTCATTGTGAGTCGGGCCATTATCCCCAATATTTCCACCCCTGATGCCTGCAAAATGTTCTTAAAACAACTTATCCTTAAGAAGTGGTATTTATATTTCATCACAAATTCACAGCATTTCTGTTTCTCATTAGATTAACCTGAAGTTATGAAACAACAGAAAGAGTTAACAAACAACGCTCATTATTGTGCCACTACAAATCTGCTGCTGAACTAATTTCTAACATGTTATCAATTTTATTTGGAAACTTAATAGCACAATCAAGCTATATGGGCTTTGCTTAGGGCACCGTAAACCAAGGAATTGATGTGCTTTATTACTGGAACAGTCCATAAATGTTAGGCCTTGGGGATGGGGCAGGACATAATTTGTACCTATCGCAGTCATATCAAAAGCTGATGGAAAAGGGAATTGAAAAGGTAATGGTAAAAAATAGGCTACTTAGAATGAAAACAATTCTTTGTACCTATTCCAGGGTAACACTTGAAGGGTCTTAGAAATACGGGGCACAAAACTGAGTAATGAATAAATAAATAATAAACACGCTTTACGGGTTCCTTGCCAAGTCAAGATGAAATCACAGGGTAAATGGTAAGAAACCGGTGGCCCCTGTCGGAACTCTTGAGTTTGATTCCTAGACTCAGTGACCGTTCCTTGGGCGCGCACCAGGGAGTCATTTCAATACACGTGTAGAATCAATTTTCAAAGCCACGTGCGTGCTTAAAGCTGCTTGAAAATAGCCCAGTGTAGTACCCGGTTACACGCATGAGCTGGGGAAGGGGGCAGGAATAGAGTTGGGCTTACACTCATGCTTTTAGATTTTAAAAAGTTCATCCACACAAGTTCTGCCCTCCAAAGAGGAGGTGTAACTTTACCCAAGTGAATCTTAGTGCATGCTGGGACAATTACCTGCAAAGTTTCAAAGCAGACATGGACATAAGTTCATTGTGATAATTTGGGGTAAAGTCTGCATGTAAAAGGTGCCTGAAGACTTCTCGAATATGCAGAGTTATAAAATTCCCCTCCGTGAGAGTAAATGTACACATAATTTCAGTGGGCGAAACAATGATTTACCTATGGAAATGGGCTTTCTGAAAGTTGCCTTCCCTGTGTGTGTATTGAGAGGGAGCTCTTCCCGAGGGTGGGTTGAGGGAGGGGTTTGCACTTATATGCATAATCTTGAATTTTCAAAGGTATGCATGCATTTTTTTCTCACAAAAGCACCTGTCGTACGTAATAGCAGGTATTACCGGGTGAAGGTAGCTTTGAAAATTACAGTACGCTGCCTTGCTGGAAATTGCCGAATTCAATCTCCAATTCAGGTCTTTTTCTTCCCAGGTCAGCTGGGGCTCGGGGTGCTGAGGAAGCAGTGTTCACAGCCCCTGTAAGGGTGGGGGAGAGAGTCAACAGCTGTTGCTCAAGGGTAACAGCTAGTGGCTGGATTCAGGGCCCAAGATTTCTGGGTTCTGGATAGAGTCCTGGTGCTATTCCCCCCTGGGCCCAGGACCGTCACTGCAATAACCAGATGTGGCACGTCGGGACTGGAGGGCTAAACATTCCCAGGGTAGTTGCAAATAAAAATGTTCATGATGCCAAGATCACAGTCCTGGCTCCGACTGAGCTGGAACAGCAAAGAAACGGGAAGAAACAGCCCTAGAGCTTGCTTCTTATTTTGACACTGATCAAACATGGCAAAGCGCCATCCCAAAGCACCTCGCCATATTTAAACAGCTCCTTTGGCTTTGAGATTCAGTTTCCCCCATTTACTCTTTACTGGTTATTCAGCTCAACCTCTCTCCATGATCATCTTCAGCCCTGAGGATTGATGGCTCGCTTCATTAAGGCTCTAGCCCTAGCTGTTCTTGTGCTTTCCTCGTCAACGGACCCAGCGCAAACTTCTTCACCGTGCTGCGCTGAAAATCACTCATGGGTAGCAGAAGAACAATCAGTAGGAGGAGATTAGGGTAGATGAAACTTCGTTATTTTGCCAAGGAGCTACCCATAGCTAAGCAGTGGTGGAATTGCTAATGAAGGTAGGGCCTGATTTTTAAACTTCCCCTCCCAGACACAGAAGGGGGAAAAAAAGTGCTGTCGTTAATCAGGCCCATAGTCAGAGCCCACGCGGGCCTCCTAAAACCCTAACAAAGAAATTTCGGGAGGGGGAGGGAGGGGCGGTTAAGCAATGGCAGAAGAGAATGAGAAACCATTAGGGGAATCGTAGATAATTTTACCAAAAGCAGGAACGTGTAAAGCAGGAAGATGATTGTTTTTTTCAGTCTTCCATGTCAGTAATTTGGGAGGTTTTGTAGATTTTTTTAAAGACAAAAAGATAAGATTTCATATTTATAATGAACAAGATGATGCTATTGAAGATTGAGGTGCATGAGATGGGGGAAGGTGAGCAATCTTAAAATATGAACACCTTCCTTGAAATAAGTGGGAGGAGTTTAAGAAAGTCTATGATTCAAGGTCGAAATCTGGCAGAAATCTCAGATTTTTAATTATTCTTGCATGATATTCATTTTCATAGAGGTCGTCTCATCTGATTGCCATGCTCATTGCTCACATGCAGCAGGGAGGAAGTGATTTTAGTCTGAATTTAGACTGAGCGGCCCCTCGCCACATATGTATAAAAGACTCTTCAGATCAAATTTCAAAATGACAATTTCCAAAGACACAGAATAAGAAAAAAGTTGTTTAAATATTCTGTGGAATCTAAGATCTGACTCTTCCAGTTAAGCCTTGCCTATTTTTCTACAGGTTTCGCATTTGCTGATTCTTTGTGTCATCAAATTTAATTTAATGTACATATTTATAGTCTTTTTTCTACTATCAATTGGCAGCACCAAACCAGATAACAAAAACAGCAAAAGCATGCACTGTTATGTAAGGTGGGAGTTGATCTTCCTCTCTTTTGTCTCTGAAGTTGAAAGGGCAGGAAGAGCCTGAAGATCAGCTTTCTTTTCAGAATATTATGCATTTTCAGAGGCTGGCCTTGACTGCCCAGCGTGGAATAGTTATTTGCAAATTACCTTAATGTGCTTTCTGAAAGTACTTTTATATTCGATAATTTATTTATATAGTAAAACCATTTATGTGCAGAAAACTGAGTAAAAATCTGTACCTATTAGTTCTGAATGAGGGATCCAGGCTGGAGACATTGACTGCACGCACTGTATCACTTCTCTATTGGTTTGTTGAAGTGAAATGGGATCATTTCCTCATTATTTTCCCATCAGAAGCTGG
Source organism: Rhinatrema bivittatum (assembly GCF_901001135.1). Lineage (NCBI taxonomy): Eukaryota > Metazoa > Chordata > Amphibia > Gymnophiona > Rhinatrematidae > Rhinatrema > Rhinatrema bivittatum. Next base: position 52,579,096 of record NC_042632.1, on the reverse strand, counting down.
TATTAAATCTATACTGTGCTAATGGATGTTGGAATTTGATTATCACACTGCATAAAATTACTGGATTCATATATTGTCCTACTAGTTTCTTCAGCGTTTTATATCCGTGTATAGGACCACAGTATCCCCACTATAGGAAATAAACATCCAGTTCAATCAGCACATTCTGTATTCTGATTACTTATAAAGCTATGCAATATCCCTCCAGATTAACTATAATAAAAACAATTATAGCATTCATATATCCCAGCTCCTGGTTTTTTGTTTTTTTTTTGTTCCATCTCTTTATTCTTCTTTGGTTTATTGCGGAGTCTGTAGCTACATAGAAAATATCAAAATTGCAGAAAAAGCTGTGAATATTAATTTCAGTTCATTACTTCTGGAAAACGAGTCAGAATACTCATACAGATATTGCAGACTGTAAACAATTGTGATATTTATTGTTTTTTTAGTACTTAGTTGCAAGAACAGACACTAATTGGTCTTTAAGAAAATTGCTGAATAATGAATTAAAATCTTTAATTAAAAGAAAGGAAAACAAACCTAAAATATTCAGAGGGACACTAATTAGTTGATATGTTTAATGAATTTCCCTAGATTTCATTCTGACAGCAACATTTTACCTCACTTCCCCTCCATTGCAAGTTGTTGTCACCTTCACCATCCTCTTTCAATCCCCACATTTCCCTCATGGCTCTAAAAAAAAAACCCACAACAGAATTCCCTTTTCCATGATAAATACATTTCTGTGCATAAGCCCATAGTTTGAGTTCCTGGCCTCATCTCTTGACCCCTGCAGAAGTAACATTTGCAGCCCTCAGGATTTCATTATATACAATGACAACCCTTAAGCTTCCAGGTATACTTTTGCAGGGCTATTAAGAGAGCCACGATCTATAGTCACTGGCTCCTGCAACAGCGGGGCTGATGAGTGTGTTGGTGATGCATTAAGGAAAGAATGAGTTTAGCTGCCATGGGCACAGGAACCACAAAATATCCACTGTGGATCAGTTCCTTCTCCCACCTAGTCATAAGTAGAAGTAGGTGGAAGGGAGTTGGACTGATAAACCAGAAGGTAGATGCTCATTGTCCTAAATTACAAAACATGAGAAGATCCATGAAAAAGGGTCATTGCGTATAGATTATAAATATTAATATAACAGCCGAAAGCAAATTTGCACATAATTAGGTACATTAAAAAATCTTAGGGCCGGATTTTAAAAGCCCTGCGTGCGTAAATCCGGCCGGATTTACGCGCGCAGGGCACTCGCGCACCGGTGCGCCTATTTTGCATAGGCCGCCGGCGCGCATAGAGCCCCGGGATGCGCGTAAGTCCTGGGGCTTCATAAAAGGGGCGGGGAGGGGCATGTCCGCGGCGTGTCCAGGGGTCAGGGGGCGGTTTGGGGTGGGACCGGGGGGCGTGGTGCCAACCCAGGGCGTGGTCAAGGCCTCCGGACCAGCCCCCGGGTCGGGTGATGGCGCACCAGCAGCCCGCTGGCGCGCGCAGATTTACACCTGCTTTCGGCAGGTGTAAATCTGGCAACAAAGGTGGGGGGGGGGGGGGGGGTGGAAAGTTGCCTCAGAGGCCGCTCCGAAATCGGAGCGGCCTCGGAGGGAACTTTACTGTAACTCAATTTCACGTGTACGTGTGTGCACACATAGAAATCACATTCTGCGGGGCTGAGCTGGAGCAGAGTTCAGTTTTGACGCACATATATTTTTTTAAATCCTAAATCAAAAGTAAGTATAAATCCACATGCCCAAGGTACGTGTGTGGGAGGATGTTGGGCATGTACTTTCTGACAAAGCTAAAGTATATGCACATTTTCACTTTGAAAATTTGTGAACAGTCTGTGTGTAAGAAAATAACCCAAAACGTTCCCGTCATTGCAAATCAACCTCTTGAAGGCAAAATTTAAGTTTCTGTAAACACTTGATATGATTGGGCAATCCGTGTGAAACAATGTATTATTCATCAACAAAAAAATCAGCAGCCTAATCCACAAGACATTGACAACTGATAGCTAATTTGACCTCTTCTCCAGCCCTGGTCTCTGTATTACTGGCTCAGGAGAGCTCTCCAGCTTGCTATCACATCTAGGGTTACAGAGCACGGTCCTGAAAACTAAATCAGATTCCCACAGTAGCACTTGAGAGGACTTTTCTTTAGCTTTGAAGGCATTCCTTGGAGCCTCTACATCAAGCACAATTCATTCGGCATGGGTGAATAACATGTGAATCTTGATAAACTGAGAGCAGGACACTCGATTCTCAGAGATGACCTGGAAACACTCAGCCAACGTGATAGGGGCCGTATGGGCAGAGAGAACCTAGAAATGAGAAATTTGTGTAGGTGATGACCTGGTTGCTCTCCCAGTGATGGCATATGGAAACTGATGAATTTTACATGAGTAAACAAGTGACCTGTCTGGCTGCTTTCCACGCCTGATTATTTATTTCTGCCCGATGCTCAGTTAGAGTGACAGGGTCTTTAATCTCCAAAGATCTTTTTTTTTTTCTTTTTATCTTAGAAAATTAAAAGGTGGAAACTGTTTTCAACAGGATTATCATCATTATTGGAGGGATGCTTCTGCTTCAGAAGTCAAAGTTGTAATAGTGTAGCACACAGCAATTATTTGCAAATTAGTTTAATGTATTTTTCTGAAAGCAATTTTATGCTTAGTAATTTGTTTATCCATTAATGTGCCAAAATTACACAACTCTTTTTTCTTTTATGGAAGAATGAAACAATTCTTACATGCTAACAGGGAAGATAACTTTCAAACAACTCTGTGTGCCCCATATACGCTTGTATATAGTCGTGCCAAGATCTACTACAGTATTTCAGATACGCACAGATTATAAAATACATGTATGTCTACCCCTCCCAACATTCACGCAATGTCAAATAAGTGCATGCTTTCTGTGCATTGCAGGTTATTTCATAAACATACGCACATACAGGTCGATTATAAAACGAGCGAACATGCACCCATACACGTACATATAGGTGCAAGGAAACGCTAGAATTTTTAATCGTCGGTGCACTTACATGTGTATGTTTTAAAATGCACCAATCACTCGTAAATATGCTCGGTTACTCAAGCATAGCTAAGCGCGCGTGTGTCTTCAATGGGACCATGTCAGCTTTCACGTGCGTATGTCAGGAAATTGTAAAACATGCTCGCATGAGGGACAGCCCAGTTTTTCCAGTTAGTCCACCAGTTTGCCCAGTTAATGCTGAGATCTTCCAGACCCCTTCATCCTGCACGAAGCCCAGTTGATGCAGATCCCTCACCCTGTCCTGTAAACCGTAAAACTCGATGTTATGCTCAGGCTTGTGAACCCTTGGACCAACGGGAGGGTGGTATACCTTTGGAAGTGGATCCATAGTTCTCCCGTCGGGTGGCGCAGAACAGAAGAAGTGACCAGCTGACCCTTGGCACTGGAGACTGAGGTGACTGTGGAGGCAGATGAAGAGTCGTGACGTTGAGGAGAGGAACTGTGTCTTTGCCACTGGAAGCCCGTGATTCCCCCAGGAGGACCCCATAGGGACCCGGGCCGCTGGGACTTAGATGGACCTTTGAGAGGTCAAGGAGTCGAGGGTACGGTGCAAGGACTAACTGGAGCTTCACCCCTGGAAGCCCGTGGTCCCCCCCGGGAGGAGCCCTTGGGACCCAGGCTGCTGGGACTTAAGTGGGCCCTTGGAGACGAGGGTCCAGAAGAAGTCCGAGGTCAAGTGCCAGAGGGTTGTCGCTTACCAGTCCAAAGTCACACACCAGGAATCACCGCTTGCCAGTCCGAGTCACATGCTAGGAATCACCGCTTGCCAATCCAAAGTCAGGAACCAAGAATCACTGAGCCGGGACAGGAACCAAGGAGCAAGGATCCAAAATACAAGCACTCACCGAAGCAAGCAGACCTGACTATGTGGGACGTTGCCAAGTCAAGGAATGAGCAGAGGAAGCCTCCCTTTATACTTCCTCTACTTGGGCTCATTGAAAACAGCTGTAAGTAGTTAAAGGGGCCTGGCCCCTTTAAATCTAGAGAGGAGGCGCGGCCTTGCGCCTAAAGATGGTGACGGCCATCTTGGATTTCCTCCGCAGAGGAAAGACTGCCGGACGCCGCGAGGGAGGAGCAGGGACATCTCCCTACCCGGAGGCCATCCAGGGGACCCACGCCAGGGCAACGGGCACAGGCTCAGGGGTTTCTTTAGAAGCTGCCGCGGCGGGTCGCTGCCACAGGCAAGTTAGGGGACTGCGGTCATGGCCGCGGAACACAACACTCGAGATACAGACTTGTTCCTCATCTGGAGCAGCAGTAAGGTTACGTGGATAACAAGCTGATGTGCGCACCGCGGTCTCTGGTTTAAAATTTGGAGTTATGCACATAAGTCATGACCTTGCCCCTTTCCCACCCCCTTATTCCTCATGCACGCATGGTTACATATGAGTGGGTTTTTCAGCTCTTTAAAATCCAATTTGCTTGCATGCAGCCCACATTCGTTTATGTGAGAAATTTTGCACAAACAATGCTTTTAAAATCAACTCGATATATTTTATGCATGGAAAAAATACAACTTGCTCATGTGAAATCCAGATTTATATGTGGAAGCTGTTATATTTTAAAACATGAGCTCGTAATTGACATCACCAGTTTGCTGATACCTCCACCAGTTCACCCAGACCAGCTCCAGTTCCTTGAGACCCTGAACTCCATCCAGACCTCCCACTATGCAATAGCAGAGAACAGAGGAGTCTGGTATCATTTGCGCTAGATAATTAGCAGCGGTAAAATTGCATGAATACGTTGCCTAATGCATTCGCATAAATCTCTTATAAAACAACAACTTATATGCATTGCTCTTGTCCCACCCTGGAACATTCCCAGACCTCCCCTTTTATGTGCAGGTAATTGTGCAAAACAAAAAATACGTGCATATTTTGGATTTTTATAAAATAGCACGTACGTGAATACAGGTTTCTTAGACGCATATATGCTACTTTTATGCAGGTAATTCCTTTGAAAACTTACTCCTTAAGGTGCTATTTTATTGCCATCAATATTTAGGAATATCCAATAATTTTATCAGTTGTAGTATAGTGTAAAACACAATTACTTCTGGAAAAAAATATAAAAACTAAGCAGTTCAAATTATTTTGTTTTTGCTGCCAATCGATGTGATGTGCACTAGCTGTGCATTGCTTTTCATCCCTGGCAGAGGCATATGTCAGTCTTGCCAATTTAAGAAGTTGGTCACATTAAACTTTTGTCCAAGACGATACAGACAGCGCTAAGGTTTAATGTTGTGCATCTTCGGAACAACAGCATAACCTTTCATTTAAAAGTTTCTTTAGTTTCTGAGTAGGCTGTGGCAGGATTGTGTCACAACAAGCAACCAGACTTGAAGGCGAGTCTGACAAAACTTGGCCTTGGCAGAGGTACAGGAGCAGCCTGAGAGGAAGCTCACTGAACTGTTTGTCGGCCTTTAGCTTTGCCAGGATAGCTCCACCTTTTCCATTTGCCTATTGGCTCCTAGTAACCCAGCCTCTGACTGGATCACTATTTAATTGAGGCCAGTGCCATTTTGATTTATGACCATATGCTGTATGACTGTAAAACAAAATGGTGCCAGCCTCAGAGAAGGCCGGTGCCATTTTTGAACCAGGAACTGATGGGGATCACAACGCCCCTTTCTATATTTGAGACCTCTAAGGAAGGTATACACATGATGCAGGGGGTTGGGAGGGGTTGCAAGTAGAGAGGTTCAGAGGAAAGTGGGGGCTGGGGGGGGTTCATTTTGGGATAGATTTTAAAAAAACTACCCCCGCGCAAACAAAAATACGCTGGATTTTAAAATCCGGGGTCTGCGCAAAAATCGGCAGCCTGCACGTGCCGAGCCGCGCAGCCTGCCTCCGTTCCCTCCGAGGCCGCACCGAAATCGGAGCGGCCTCGGAGGGAACTTTCCTTCCACCCCCCCCCCTCCCCGCACCTTCCCTTCTCCTACCTAACCCACCCCTATCTAAACCCCCCTACCTTTGTTCGAAAAGTTACGCCTGCCTGAGGCAGGCGTAACTCGCGCACGCCGGCTGGCTGGCCACTCACAATTCCCCGGCCTGGGAGCGGTTTCGGAGGCCTCGGCCATGGCCCCGAAATGCCCCCGGGCCAGAACCACGCCTGTGGCCCCGCCCCTGGATGATGCGCCGCCGCAACATGCCCCTGACATGCCCCCCCCCAGGAAAGCCCCGGGACTTACGCCTTTGAAAATCTGCCCCTTTACTTCTCTTGGGTTTGGTTTTTTTTTTCATTGACTTTCTCAAACAAAAGTCAACAAGAACAACCAAAAAAAATTCAGTGGTTTTTGGTTTTGTTTAGGTATTAAGTGAAACAAAATTAAATGAATATTGACCTCATTAAGTTTAAGAGCTGGGCAGATGATCCACAATTTTATGCAAGTTTTCACTTATGCCGTTTTCTCAGTCAGATTTTTTTGTCTTCCAGAGGTTCCTGGAAACTGAATCCTTGGATAAGAGACGTTCTGTTCCAAAATTACACAACCGAACGGCAGACTTTTTGCACTTTGCTTGAGCCAAATGCAAATCTAGCTCTCGCGCTGAGAAAAAGTTTCTGATAGGAATGTGCATTCATTTGAAACAAAATGAGAAGTTAACAAAATTTCCTGTTATATTTCAATTCATTTTTAAACAAAATGAAAGAAAAACAAATTAAATTTGGTTCAGTTCATTAAAAAAACCCAAAACATTCTCACCACCAACGGGGCCTGCTTTTTTTTCATATTTTTCCCTTCATTTTTAAAATTTAATTTGTTGTTGGTTTTTTTTTTTATTACTTTAAATAAATGAAAAGAAATGAAACAAACAACAAAAGAAATAAAAAAAGAAACCAAAAGAAAAAAAAAGTCTGTGCAGAGCCCTAGTTGCTGATATCTGCAAAGCTTTGTAGTTACCTTTTCTTGTGTTTTTATTAATTCCCCGACTGAAACAGTGGTAAGAAAGAACATAGGTATCAAATCCAAAATGGTGAGGTGCACAATGAGCTGATGTTGGCTTTGTTGTTCAATGTAATGAATGTCGCTGAACAGTTAAAACGAATGGTATCCTAAAACAGACATTAGTTCTCTTTGGAAATGAAGGGTTGATGAACTGAGGTTATAAAGGTGGCTTTTTTTTTAAAACGGCATTGATGAAAGCTTCTGAAGTACTTCAAATGAGCTTCGGCTGGATAAAGGCACTGGTGTGTGCTTTATGCCTGGGGTGTAGTCTCTGGAGGAATGTCTGCCATGCAAGAGAGATCTGAAATTGAGAGCTTGCAGCCTTCTGAAGAGCAAATCCACCTGTCATAGTAGGCAGGCAAAGAAGCTAGAGATTAAACTTTCACAAACTGTGTCAGCACAACGCACCACCTCCTGTGAGTCGGAAGGGGGGTGGGTAACCAGTTCTTGATATTTTACAAGAATATGCTCACGTGGAGCTATAAACAAGGGATTTCTGTCTTCCAAAGTCTGACATTGCAGGTAGTCTCCATGCTTTCTCATACTTATTTGGACTGTAGCTCCATGGCATTTTCTCCCGTCTATTTTTCAATCAATATTCTCATGCAATGAGTTTGGAAACCTGTTTCCAAACTGTTTCTTAAACTGAAAAATGAATTGACTTCAGCTATCACAGAATGCATTTAAATATTTCATCTGTGTGCAAAATAAATTTGTAGCTACGAGAGCACGCTGCATAATTTAGCTTCTTTGACATGAATGAGATTATATTCATAATTGCACACTGGAAATATAATTGCATCATCTATCACTATACTATGATCTCACCTGTTTATCTGAGAAATAATTTTATTGTCCTTAATACAAATGCTAATAAAGATGACATGGTCTGGTCTGTGAAGATGTGTAACCTAAACCTTCATAAACAATGCATTAATAATTAATGTTTCCATATTGTTATAGTGCTTTCAGCATCTGAGTGGGCAGACTTTATAAAATCTTTGATATTACAACCATTTGGGTGACATATATCACTCATGACTACAGTGGATAATATACAGTAAATACTACAGACTATTGATTGGCATAGTATTGACAGTCATTTTTCTGTACCATGATGGATGCTGCTTGCTTTTAGAATGCATATTCTTATTTAGAAATACTTCCAGCGAGAATCATTGTCTAAAAGTAGTGTTTGATTAAAATCAGTGCAATTGGATAGCAATGAAAGAACCTTGGGTTAGCTCTGGGATTAAGCAATATCAGAGCCGGAACATTCAGGTAGGTGATAGCCCATGATTTGCTGGTGAAGGATCTGGTGGTCCCCGTTTCCTGGGTTTTGCCACAATACCCATGCATTAGGGCAGGACTCCCGTGTGGACATGCACACGTGAAGAATTCCCCCGTGTCTAGCAAAGCCAAAGCCACACAGCATAGTTCTTGCAGGTTCTCGCATCAGACAAGGTTTATTCACAAGAGTCCCTCACATTCTTTCAATAAAATACCACAACCAACAGAGAAAAAAAAAAATCTCTGCCCCTTCCGGGCATTTGGTAGCCTTCAGCCTAGGAATAAAATTGGGTAGAAGGCCCCAGAAGTTTATAAATTTACCTGAAACCAAAACTGACCATACAGGGGGATCCTCGTGACCACTGAACACAGACAACTACTCAGCTGTACATAGTTCCCATATTCTGTTCTGCTAAAATTAAATTCTGCCTGTCATTCAGACAAGACCTTCGATTTTCAGTTATTAAACATTTGCTTAATATGCCTAACTCTTTTTCCATCCTAAATTCTCCAGTATTAGGATTTTTTATTAGACAGCAATATGGCCTCAAAAGAGCTTCATAGTAACATAGAGATCAATATTCAATGGGGAGTTAGTAGAAACGTTACCTGGATATTCAGTGGAACATAGCTGGAAATGTGTTCCACTGCACTGTGACCTCTCACCGGTCTGTATACTGCCGCTTGCGTCTGTTCCCGGGATCCAATCCCCGAATGAGCTTCCCTGGTCCCTTGGAAACTCAAAATAGCAATTTAGCCATATTTATCTTACAAGTCCCCAGGTGGGATTTGAACCCTCACCACCTGGCTAAAAGGCAGATGCCTTCCCCACTGAGCCAGCAACTCACATTCCAACCACTGGCTTCAGAAGTCCCTCTCAAAGTCCATAGTTCAAAAGTCCAGCCCCACTGGGCCTAACTGCCACCTCCCTCCGTACCTCTGGGACCTCAACCCTTCCCCAGAGGTACAGCCACCCGCCGGCAGTCCTCCAGGCAAAGTATCCTTGTGATAGTTGCTGCAGTCCTTCACACAGTCGGGGACTGTCCAGCCTCGAAGTCTCCCAGAGCCGCCAGGAAATCTGATCCTTCCTCCTCGGTCCCCTGCAGGAGACTGATACTGCTCTACTAGGGAGTCCTTTTTATCCTGTGGAAACTCCTCCTCCTCTGCCCACTGATTGGCTCTGGGGAGGTCCCACCCTTAATCCCCCACACCTGTGGTTCCTCTGTCCCTGTAACATCCGGGGGAAGGAATCAAGGGACGTCTCTAGCCTGGTGTTGCTGTATTTTCCTTCCCCCCTGAATCTTTGGTTCCTATATAGTCTAACATAGTGACCCCGTCACATGCACATACCAGGTGAAAGATACCTCAGTAAAGTTATCTGGATAACTTTAGGACAGGTATGTTTTTCTGCCCAGACTTTCCGGCAATACAGATTTACCAATCTAAGATTTATGTTATTGTGTCTGGGATTGTGCAGAGACTTGGCTAAACCCATTTTTCCAGATTGGTTGCTAGCACTCACCTCCCCAGCCCCCTTTCCATGACTAATTTTAGTGAACATTTTTCCTGAGTGGGGGTGAATGGACTCCTAAAAGCTAAGACAAAAATTGTGGTATGCTTTGGATGATGGAGCCACTGCAGAATCTGTCTTCTTGCTGCTTAACCTTGTGGTTAGATAAGACCAAGGGTCCATCAAGCCCAATGATGACCAATCCAAGTCACAAGTACCTGAGAAGGACCCAAACATTAAATAGATCCCATCCCAGGCTAATGCCTCCAACAAGCAGTGACTGTTTCCTAGTGATATTAACAACAGTTTATGGACTTCTCCAGGAACTTCTCCAAACCTTTTTTAAACCAGCTATACTAGATGCCTTAAGTACATCCTCTGGCAACAAATTCCGGAGTTTAATTGTGCACTGAGTGAAAAATAATTTTCTCTGATTTGTTTTAAATGTGCTACTTGCTAACTGCATGAAGTGCTCCCTAGTCCTTATATTATCTGAAAGAGTAAATGTATTTAAACTTTAAAGTGTATTTAAAGTTCAAGGTTCTTATTGAAAATATTGTTTTTTACGTTACGTTATGCTTTACACTCCTTGTTATTTGTAAACCGGGTTGATGTGATGCCTATCATGAAACTCGGTATAACAAAAACAATAAATAAATAAATAAATAAATAAATAACCGATTTACATTAACCTGTTGAAGTCCTTTCATGATTTTGTAGACCTCTATCATATTCCCCCTCAGCTGTCTCCAAGTTGAATAGCCCTAACCTCTTTAGCCTTTTCTCATAGGGCAGCTATTTTAGTCACCCTTCTCTGTACGTTTTCCTCCCCTTACTGAATAAGGGGTAAGGGAAAACGCGCGTCCAAGAGCAGGCTAACAGTGCGCTCCGTCGGAGCACACTGTACTGTATCGGCCTGTTAGAAAGATGTCATAGTAACATAGTAAATGACAGAAGAATGAGTCTCAAATGGCCCATCCAGCCTGCCCAGCAAGTATTTTTTAGTGGTGTAACTGCCGCTCTATGCAGGTTACCCCCACACCCATGCCTGTTTAGGGTTGTAACTGCTGCTCCGTGCATGCTGCCTACTCCAGAGTTTTATTAACTTCCAAGCAATCCTTTGTATTTATCCCATACCTTTTTGAATCTCTTTCTCCCCCACCTCCACTAGGAGGGCATTCTAGTTATTTACTACCCTTTCCATGAAAAATATGGACCTCTAATAAACGATTCACACCATTGGACATTCAGCACAAATTTTGTAAAACCAAAAAATAGGGTACAGCATCTACATGAAAGGAGAAGGGAATGCTAGCAACAGTGTCTTCAGTATTGGCCTGACGGATGGGGGCTTTTGTCTTCACCTAAATCTTTGTAGATTAGTGCCTTTGTTCTCTTCACACAGATAGGGCTGTTAGCACTAAATCATCACCCTCCACCTGCAGGTGGTGAGGACTTTTCCTGCAGCTCTGAAGCACATTATGGGTACTTGTCATCAGGAAGGATGGGAACAATAGGCCAGATAATGTCTGTTATCCCGAAGGTGACACATGGCCATGCTCATTCTGCTTACAGAATCTAAGCAGCACGCCCATCCTCAGTCTTGACAAGATGTGAGCCCTTCCAATGGGGCTTTGCAAACACTAAACCCGATTCAATAAACTCCACGGGAGAGCCAGCTCTCCGACGTGAGCGCCCACTCTCCCGATGCATGCCCAGGCACCTCTCCTGGGCACGTGATTCTTTATTTAAATTAGTGCCGGTGCTAATAAGGAGATGCTAGGGATCCTAGCACGTCCCTAGCGCTTCATTATTGGTGGAAGCAGGGGCTGTCAGCGGGTCTGACAACCGACGCTTAATTTTACCAGTGTCGGTTGTCGAACCCGCTGACATCCATGGGTTCGGAAAAAGGGACACCGGCAAAATTGAGCATCCTTTTTCCAACCCACAATCCGCGGGCAGATTTTTTTTTGTTTTTTTAATTTTTTAATTTTTGGGACCTCCGACTTAATATCGCCATGATATTAAGTCAGAGGGTGTACAGAAAAGCAGTTTTTTTCTGCTTTTCTGTACACCTTTCCCGGTGTTGTCCTTGATTAACGCCTACCTTTGGGCAAGCGTTAATTTCTGAGAGTAAAATGTGCGGGTATAACTAATAGGTTCATCAACATGCATTTGCATGAGATGAGCGCTATTAATTTGGGGGGGGGGGTTGTAAAACACGCGGTCAAACAGGGCTAAACCGTTCTGTATCGGCCTGACTGTGCTTGTGAAATACGTGTCCTGTGAAATGTCGCCTCTTAAGGATGCTTTGGGCTACTTGAGATGTCTTGTAAAGTATCGATTACAGCCTTCCAATGGGCTTTGGCCATCCTTCTGGTATACTTGTGCTCAGTTACCAGAGAATCATGTGGGCTATAGTCACTGAATTGCAGTTGAAAACTAATAGAGTCAAGCAGGTTTTATTTTACCTAATCTTGTGGTTGGTGTTTGGAATGTTAACTTGGACACTTGAAGATGATTATAAAGACGAATATTCTCAGAAATAGTGTTGTAATCTGATACTCTGATGCTGACAAGGGGGCTGCCAGATTTGATGAGGATTTCTGAGAACTGGTGAACCTGAATTATATCTAGCTGAATTTTCTCCAGTTTTATTGGCTAAAATTCCAGTGACTTCCCCATCAAACCTGAAAAGTAGAATCTGAAACAGCAGAAACATTTGAAACAGGCTGAAAATGTTCCCATTTTGATTTCTATCTCAAATGTCTCACATAGCACTACCTGGGCTTACACACCAGGCACATAACCTGGCAGTCGAAACCTATCTCTCCCCACCTCTTCCACCATGTCAACAGTGAAACCAAACACAAAAATTCCAGAACATGCTAAATAAATTACGTAATCCAGAACGTCAAGAGTCAGGTTTGAATCAACAATCTTTTCCAGTGCATGGGGCACATAGAGGTCTTCCCAGTTCTGCAGGTGAACTCAGATTGCCGGAGGAGTAGATTAGCACAGCGCTGCACATTTATATATGAGTATATTGCTTTTCTAACATATTCTGAGTTCCGCGTTAGCCTTCATGGTCTGAATTTAGTACAGTACACACTCAATAACTAAACCTACAGCACTGGCAAAAATGTACCAGGTACAGAAAAATATACATGTAACCGAGGTCATCGAATGTATAAATATTTCTGCTGAAAGCGCATGATCAACGCAGTCTTAAATCAATTTAAAATATAAATAATTCAACACATTTTGATAGGCTTCCAATTGGTCAGGAGTCAATCTCCATCAGGCACCACACTCATCACAAAGAGCGAAGATGCTAAAATATGCTTACTAATATGAAATGAGGAAATTAATACATGCTTTTGGATTATTATTAGGTGCTTTGTGCCATAGTAATCAGGGCTTTCCTGAAAGGAACAGCCTTCCGGTCATAATTATATAGAAGAAGACTTACAAACTCTAATGGCTGCCCTTATATTACACATTTCATTCTCCTCTACAGCTGATTGAAAAACAGGATTTAGATGCATGCTTTATTTTTAATATTCTAGTTTTAGGGGGTGGTTTTTCTCATATTTTGCAGGTTTTGAAAACATAAGAATGATCCAAAGATGATGTTGTAGAGGAGCTTTCTGTTACGACTGTCACTGCCCGATGTCTCCACTCCGCCCTCCTTACCTCTCTGGTGACTCCTCCCGCAGTTGACGGACATTTGGCTGCTGCGGCGTCTGCCTGCCGTCCTCTCCGGCATCCCCGGTCTGGCTTTGGCGCTGCCTCCCGCCATGCTATCCAGCTGCCTTAGGGTGCGCATGCCGCGCGACCCTGCTTCAAATATTTTCTTTGGCGCGAACCTCAGGGGCGTCCCCCTGTGATGATGTCATGCATCCCGGATACAAAAAGCCTATGCTACTGCTATCTAATCGAGTTAACAACAGGTATTCATACTGGTGAACTCCTTTCCGATGGGATTTGCTCTCCGTACTTAGCTAGTCTGCCTCTCCATTATTGGACTTACTCTATTGGGGTACCCGCTCCTCGGGGGTCTCTCTCTTCTCTTTCAGGTCGCTGTCTGGAACCGGTACTCGCTCCTCGAGGGCCCATGTTCCCGGACTCTGCTTGGAAGATACCGCTGCCTACACCATCAGTGAGTTTCCATCTACTTCTCTCAGATCTATCTGTGTTGCGTGTCCTAAAGCTGAGCCTGACCTGTGGCCCCTCATGGGACCTCCCCCCCATGGACGTGGTCAGCAGCCACAGTGTCCAAGGGTCCACCCAAAACCTTACAAACAATAACACTTTCAGGACCCCACAAATAGTCAGCTAATGTTGGTCCAAACAAAAGATGTCAGTCTGCAGAGAATCCAGTCATAACAATCCAGGCACATAAATCTCAAGGAAGCGAGAGGGTTAAGTAAATTACAACTGAAGATTATTGGAAAGACATATATGCACCTAACCACTTATAGCAGAATGATGAGTCGTGCTAAAAAAGAGGTGGGGTGAAATTGTGTAGCTGGCCGCATCGTGGAGGTGCGTTTTCGCCCTCTGTAGTTGCAGGTGGGCCGCAAACTTTCTCACCCATAGCACCACGGGAAAAGGTGTAGTTAGCTGGCTAATTGCTTTTGAATATGGACCTCAACGTCTTTCACTTGGTAAAAATGATCAGAACAATCACCAAGCAGATGACACTTTCTTCTATTTCTGGAACTTCAAGAATAAATCGGTGTATGCATTACTTCCCTCATTCACTGGAAAAAGAAAGTTAGTATATTCTATGCAATCACAAACAGCAAGTCAGACATTGCTTATATCAACAATATAACAATCCTCTTTGCAGATGTCATACCTGAAAGGCAAGAAAAGGGTTGCCGGCATCATCTCAGGAACCCTCAGGTCTTTGTGGTCCTCAGGAACTTATAAACAATAACACTGGTCAAACTGACATAGATTTAAAAAAAACCAAACCCCAACAGCCAGCACCCAGTTCCATCACGTCAAACTACTATTCATGGTGACTTGGGTCAGGTTTTCAACACTGTACCAGCTGCTTGCCTTCTAGTAACACGTATTTTCAGTTCCATCACAGACCATGAATTCTGACGTGCCGGCCCACTCCAAGATCTTACATCATCATCTACTACTTGTTGGGAAAATGATGGATCTGTTCATAAATGTTAGAATATCAGTTCTCTTCTCACCTACTCTGCTGTTGCATGGACCCACCCAATCATCTCCATTTTTCTCTATAATGTCCATAACGCAATTAAACACATAGGGGTATTTGTATTCCGACTGCTTCACTAGATTTGCTTTTGCAAATCTAGGAAGGCTCCAAGTGTAAGGTTTCTCCTGTTCCAAGCACTAGGGTTCATCCCATGTCCGTTCTTGGCTCTCAGGTTCAGATTTTGCATTCCCTTTAGTGCTCTTAGCAGCTGTTTCTCCTCTTGCTGTAACCACTTTCAGCTGTGCTCCTTTTGGAGCGTCTAAGCCTTCTGCTTCCTCTCTTGGAGTTGGTGACGTTTAATTTGCATGTGGGGATCTAAGGTGGAGCACATCTGGTTCCCTAGGCTTCATCTTGGGTAAACCTCTGCTCAAACCTTGGCAGACAACTGGATTTCACAGGGACTTCCAGCTCTGCAGATGTTACAGGTAAGGCAGGGCTGCCCCTGGTTTTCTGCCTTCAGTAGAGTGGGAGGTGAAAGAAGCTTGGTCTTTTACGATCTTTTACGATCTCCTCTGAAGGTGGCACTAACAGCAGGAAACCGGTGCCTTTGCACAGCTCTGTTTGTAAGCCCTCTGGGGCAGGGGGAATACCCACTGTACATGAATCGTAAGTCACTTTGACCTTGGGTTTGGAAAGGTGAGTAAATCCAAAGATCCAGCCCATGAGTAGGTATTTAACATGCGATGTTTATAATTTCTGGTTAAATGTTCTCAAAACAATTTCTTGAATGATGAACGATTCCAAGTCTAAAGGCTACATGTTGCTGAGCTTGACATTAACAAATAAAGGAAGTTCATGCAAGTGATCCTAACAAATTGTGGCTTGAATAATTAAAATGCCATTCCAATCTATCTGAGCAGAGGAAGATTCATTGCAGTCTTCTGTAGGTTTTAATCTGATAATGGAAGTGATTAACAGTGAGTAAAGCAAAGGGTACATTTACCTCCAGGTTACCAGGGGCTCTGCTAAATTGCATTTCATTACCGTTGTCTACTATAAAGTGTTTATTTGATACCAGGAGCTATTCTAATGATAAATTCCTTCATTATGTCCTTTTTTCCATTTAAAAGAAAAATTGTCAGACAGTCATCTAGTTAAAGTAAATGATGATTGTGTTACTGATAGTTTCATGGCATTAAGATGGACTGTGTCTCATTGAAGCTCTTCTAGGTCTCAGAAGTAATTTTGCAGCAATAGGTTGTCACTGACCCAGAGATGCTTATCACTCCATCTTCTACTGGAGAATTAAGTTGTCTATGATGGATTAGAATTTCAGATCCTCACAGGCATTAGTTTGGGGGGAAGTCACCCTTGAATGGCCCAAAATCCTCACCCCCTCCCCCTCCCCCCTTCCTGCTGACCTATGAGCTTGAGCTCACAGCAGCAAATCCTTGAAGAAAAGTTTCAGTGCACGCAAATATTTCCAATGCAAGAAGGTGTTTACTTTCTCTACCTATTTTATAAACATATGCATGTATAATTTAGGTGTTAAAAAAAATAAGAGGTGCACGTAATAACCCTGATTTATATGTGGAGGCAGGTATTTTGTAAAGTACGCATGTATAGCATTTTGAAAAAACTTGTGCGCGCACACTTACAATTATCACTTCACCCTGAAACCCCAGCATTTCACCCAGACCCTCCCAGCCAAAAAAGTGCAGGTGACAGAAAAGTTGGACTTCACTTGCACGAGTCAATTAGCAGGTGAAGCATTGTACGAATACATTTGATGGTTTATTACGTGTATCTCTCTTATAAAATAGCAGCTACAACGTGATCTTCTTGACCCCACCGTGGAATGCCCTCAGACCACCCTCTTTTTTTGTACCAGTAAGATGTGTGCACAAAACCAAAAAATATGCATATACTTTCAGTGTTTATAAAATAGCATGTACAGGGATACACACCCTACACGTGGAACTCTTTGAAATTCACTTCATAGTTTTAAATTTTCAAAATGATACAGGGCCGATTTGGTCAGAGACAAAAAAAAAAAAGCATCCACAGGAATAAATAAGTTGTAAAAAGCCAATGTTAATACATACTTCTTTAACCATAAGAAAATGTGTTTTTGTCTCCTATAGAGTATAAGAGTCTAAGGTGTATATCTATGAAGCTGTATTAGGCATTTACTAGACAGTAAACGCCTTAATGCAGCAATAACAGGTGATATTTTAAATATTGTGCATTATTTTACTCCAAATAATGCCAAAATGGTAATGAGCTGTTTAGAATGCAAAAGCTTTGCAAATGCATGCAAAGTAGCTCATTAGTAGGCAATTTCTTGCAAATAAGATAATGTGATGCTTGAAAAATTGCAAGCCGCCTTATTTACATGAAAGTTAGTTACAACTCAGGGGTTGGAGCTAACTTTCTCCAGGAGCATCAGGGCACTAATGTGCATTGCAGTGCTCCTGGAGCTGTGTCTTAAAGAGGCCCAAATGGCCTCAACAAAGGATAAAAAATACCCCACATTCTTTTGAGACCCACTGTCCCGTTCCCCACCACCATTAGAGGCAGCCCCTATAGTGTAGAAAAAAAAAAGTTGAACTCACATGGTTAAGGCCCCGCCCTTTCCTTTCCAAGCCTCGCCCTTTTATGGAAAAATGAACATCTCCAACATCTGAACTACCTAAGCCTCGGGACATCCCCACAGGCCTCAAGATCCCACCCCATCCCAGTCATACCATACTGTCCCTTGTATCGTTTCACAAAATACGGTGCCAGCTGGCCAGCTGCTATTCATTAAATGCCCCTATTGTGTGAAAACTGAAGTATGCATAGATGTTTGCAGTTGATTTTTTTGCAGAGTTTGCAAGGAAAATAAAGCATAGGGACTTGAAAATGCAATCTTTGTATGCTATTTTATTTATACTCTGCTTTCAGGCACTTCAAAGCAGATTACAAACTGGCACTGAGAAGTGCTTTTATCGCATTTTGGACAAGAGCCTCTTTATAAGGCTCTCATATAGGTAAACTATTTAAACCACTGTAAGAAGGGCAACTGGTAACTCGGGGAGAGGTTTGGGTGGTGGTCTAGGCTTTGGGGGGTCAGTTTTACATGCACAGTCAGAGGTACGAACAGCATAGTGAAGATTTGATGTGATCTGATGAAAGGTACACAGAGGTGAGATTTGTACATTGAACTCTCGACCTAGCTCAATAGCAGATAAGGTAGAGAGTGCATCAAGCTAGGTCGAGAGTACATTGTGCACTTTTCATCTCGCCAAATCACATCAAATCTTCACTGATGTCTATCTACTGTGCTGCTCGTATCTCTGACTGTGCATGTAAAACTGCCCCCCAAAACTTCACCCTGAGTTCAGAATGGCCCCTCTCACGGTGGTATAAAAAGTTGCATAATATGTATGCCTCCCCAGAGGCTCTCTCTCTCTCCTCCCCTCTCCTCTCCCCTGCCCAAAATGGGACTTGCAATATTTTTCCCAATCCTGTTTCAGGCATAACGCACAGCATAACGTCAGGAAAAAAGGTGTAGTTGTTTCCGGTATTAAATCCTGCAATAGCGTGCATTATGCTATTGCATGCAATGTTAAACACCCCTCATTTTCATAAACTCCTCCCTTCTGTTTAAAGTTTTAAAATTTGCATACGCATCTTGCGATGCATTGTTTATTGCATGCGTTATGCCGTTATCATCCGTGGAGCAGGATCCGGACAATTGCTCAGGCAAGATCCTGACTTTGGAGTGGCCTCCAGAAAAAGGTGAACATAAGAACATAAGAAAATGCCATTCTGGGTCAGACCAAGGGTCCATCAAGCCCAGCATCCTGTTTCCAACAGTGGCCAATCCAGGCCATAAGAACCTGGCAAGTACCCAAAAACTAGGTCTATTCCATGTAACCATTGCTAATGGCAGTGGCTATTCTCTAAGTGAACTTAATAGCAGGTAATGGACTTCTCCTCCAAGAACTTATCCAATCCTTTTTTAAACACAGCTATACTAACTGCACTAACCACATTCTCTGGCAACAAATTCCAGAGTTTAATCATGCGTTGAGTGAAAAAGAACTTTCTCCGATTAGTTTTAAATGTGCCCCATGCTAACTTCATGGAGTGCCCCCTAGTCTTTCTACTATCCGAAAGAGTAAATAACCGATTCACATCTACCCGTTCTAGACCTCTCATGATTTTAAACACCTCTATCATATCCCCCCTCAGTCGTCTCTTCTCCAAGCTGAAAAGTCCTAACCTCTTTAGTCTTTCCTCATAGGGGAGTTGTTCCATTCCCCTTATCATTTTGGTAGCCCTTCTCTGTACCTTCTCCATCGCAATTATATCTTTTTTGAGATGCGGCGACCAGAATTGTACACAGTATTCAAGGTGCGGTCTCACCATGGAGCGATACAGAGGCATTATGACATTTTCCGTTTTATTCACCATTCCTTTTCTAATAATTCCCAACATTCTGTTTGCTTTTTTGACTGCCGCAGCACACTGTACCGACGATTTCAATGTGTTATCCAATATCCACTATGACACCTAGATCTCTTTCTTGGGTTGTAGCACCTACTATGGAACCCAACATTGTGTAATTATAGCATGGGTTATTTTTCCCTATATGCATCACCTTGCACTTATCCACATTAAATTTCATCTGCCATTTGGATGCCCAATTTTCCAGTCTCACAAGGTCTTCCTGCAATTTATCACAATCTGCTTGTGATTTAACTACTCTGAACAATTTTGTGTCATCTGCAAATTTGATTATCTCACTCGTCGTATTTCTTTCTAGATCATTTATAAATATATTGAACAGTAAGGGTCCCAATACAGATCCCTGAGGCACTCCACTGTCCACGCCCTTCCTCTGAGAAAATTGCCCATTTAATCCTACTCTCTGTTTCCTGTCTTTTAGCCAGTTTGCAATCCACGAAAGGACATCGCCACCTATCCCATGACTTTTTACTTTTCCTAGAAGCCTCTCATGAGGAACTTTGTCAAACGCCTTCTGAAAATCCAAGTATACTACATCTACCGGTTCACCTTTATCCACATGTTTATTAACTCCTTCAAAAAAGTGAAGCAGATTTGTGAGGCAAGACTTGCCCTGGGTAAAGCCATGCTGACTTTGTTCCATTAAACCATGTCTTTCTATATGTTCTGTGATTTTGATGTTTAGAACACTTTCCACTATTTTTCCTGGCACTGAAGTCAGGCTAACTGGTCTGTAGTTTCCCGGATCGCCCCTGGAGCCCTTTTTAAATATTGGGGTTACATTTGCTATCCTCCAGTCTTCAGGTACAATGGATGATTTTAATGATAAGTTACAAATTTTTACTAATAGGTCTGAAATTTCATTTTTTAGTTCCTTCAGAACTCTGGGGTGTATACCATCCGGTCCAGGTGATTTACTACTCTTCAGTTTGTCAATCAGGCCTACCACATCTTCTAGGTTCACCGTGATTTGATTCAGTCCATCTGAATCATTACCCTCCTGAATCATTACCCTCCTGTGGCGCAGCTACAGGAGGAATCGTAACAGCGGGCATGCTATTAGCTCTACTGGGGAAGTGTGATTTTGAAAAAAATAATTTCTGAACATTAAGGTCTATTAACTTGCATGAATGAAAGTTGTCCTCTTAAAATCAGAGTTTTCCAGTGATGCATTTTATTCATCGGTTAAGATCAATACTACAAGAAGGAAATATGGACTCTGTTGCATGGATTTAGTAGTTGAACAGTTAGTAAAGTGACACCTTTTGTAACCAGGTTCTAAATCAGCTAAGTTTCACTCTGTTGGAAAGTCATTATTTAATTCCTTTTTATTTCCAAGTATAACAGTTTGTGCACCAAGCTGCATGCGGACCACGAGGGATTCTTCTTTAATAGCTCTTGATGTCGGCATTAATTGTGAAATCTGTTGTGTTGTTTTACTGCCAAATTCTGCTGTATCATAATTTTCCCACTGCTTCATTTGCTAGCAGAGGACAAAGTGATGCGTTTACGGCAGTGGTAATGAAGAAAACTCTTCTACTCCCATCCCTCATCAGTTTTGAGTAAGATCTCCTTGTCAAGGGCATTTTGCAAGAGCTGTGTCCTTTAAAAAGGATTCTATATGTAGAATAAAATTTGCACCTTGAATGTCAATAACTTAGAGAAAAATGATAACATTAGCATAGAACTGAATCTTGTTAGCAGCAATGCCATGGCTTTTGCCTTGTTGCTATCTGTTTGGACAATAATGGAACGGAAGCCTTAATTCAGTGTTTTTGCTTGATAGCTTTAAAAGAGATGATGCAACATTTCCCTACAATATGTACTGTGCGTCAGCTGGGTTCTGATATTTAAATGGAATACAAGCAATAGGCAGTTAGTATGTGTGGTTGAGCTGCTCTTATATATTCCTATAGGATTCCTTCTTCCTGCTCTACATATGAGCAACACGAGCTGCAGATTTGGACCTATAGTTTCTCATATCTATCTGGTCTAAACATTTTAGTAAGGCCTATCTTTTCATTGCCCCTTCCATCTTTTCACACTCTGCTAGCACTCACTGGTCCCAGAGGCTAATGCAAGTCATATTCAATAGCATCTAAGTCGTGATTTATTCTTTTCCATGGGCATTTGGAAGAACTGCATTCAAATCTCGACTTTGGACTAGGTCACAGGTGCCCGGCTGATACTTCTCGGTATATATATATATATTTGATAACTTAGCTTCCACACTTAATGGTCACACATCAAATGGTTCAGTATCCAGTGGGTTAGGTGCTAAAGAAATAAAGTGGCCATTTGAAATACATTACAATTGTCATCTGGTTTTGTAGCTGCATGAAATATCCATCCTTGACCACGGTAGTCTGGTCCCTGCTTGACCTGCATAGATACTGGGGCACGGCAGAAGTCACCCACAATTTCCAGTGGTACCCTCAGATTGGAGTATTTGCTTTCCTAAGGAGGTATTCGAGGATGGCCCTGAAGTGCAAGTGGTAGATAAAATGAAGTGTCAGATAAAGCAGAGAGTAAAGAAATATTAATTCAGTGAGTTACAAAACTGCTGCGTTCAGTGGAATATTTCCCTGCTCATAAAACGCTTTGCTCTCCAACCTGTTAAATTCTGACAAGACTGTATCAGCAGCATCATTTTTCCGATATTCTTTTTCAGGCATCCAATATTGTGCAGAGCAGATACTGCTATTCAGCCTTTGCTGAAACACAAAAGTTTATTCAAATAAGTCTCTGAGGTGATTTATCATGAGGTCTGCAACAATTTAAACTGTAGCATTTCAGCGCTGACACTAAATCTATGGGAATAAATCACTTCGGATTGCCCATTATTTCTTAATTACAGGACATATTAGTGTCTAGCTTTGGAAAATCTCTGGTGGCTTAGGGGAACATTTGGTTTACAGGAAAGTTTTCACTTAACCTTCCTACTGTGCCAGACTTCAGCTGAACATCATTATCACCAGGGATAAAAAAAAAAGAAAAAAAGAAAAAAATCCCCCCGCGTTTCCCGTTAGAGGGAAGGGGGCTGTGTATTTTCACAGCTCTGAGAGCCACGGAATCTGCCATTGTACAAATGCTTGGATTTCTGTAGCACTGCTGCCTGCCACCTGTCACAGGCTTGGGAGCCAGCTGTCCCGATTTCAAGCAAATACAAGGAAATGTTTTAAGCCTTTGCGGGGAAGATGGCGCCGGCGTGTAGTGTCGGGGCTGGAACTGCAGCGGCTCAGATCTGGAGGGCCAGCAGCGAGTATCAGGAAGTGGCCCCCACACCTGCCTTCACCTGCGTTCCAGCTGTGCCCCTGCTCGCTCCTCTTCTGGACGTTCTCAGTTACAGGCAATAGAAGCAGGGGGCTTGCGGTGATCTCTTTGCAATTATCTGTTTCTGTTGTCAGCCACTTAGAATTTTGGATTATGCGGTCTATATATTTTTTTTTTTTAAATAAATAGAGCAGCAAGCTGTGAAGCTAGGGAGCCAGAGTTCAAATCCTGTTGCCGCTCCATGTGACCTGGGGAACAGGGAAAACCTACAGTACCTGAATGCAATCCACTTCGCACTGGTTGACCGGTCATGAAAGGCAGAATATACATTTTTTAAAAAGGTATATTAATTACAGTGGCGTTCCAGTGCTCTGTGAACTATCATATGAAAGGAGTCACCTAATCAGGATGTGCATTCATTTTGAAGGAATGTATCTTTCATAGCAAAAAAAAAAAAAAAGGTCTTTTTTGGTTTATTCCAAATGGAACAAACCAAAAATAGATCTGTAAGACTTTTCAGATATTTTCTGTTCATTATGAACTACAAAATATAAAATGAAGGTTCCCTGGCTCTCTGCTGCTGCCTTAGGGCCTCATTTTCAAAGCACTTTACCGCGTGCGATAAATTCGCGAATCGCGTTAACAGCTGTTAACGCGATTCGCGAATGCAAATTAGTCATTTGGTATTCAGGGGCGGAGTTGGGGCGGAGCATATGTAAAGCGGGAACCTGTGTATCGTGTGCGGCGAAACAACCGCAGTGGTAGCGCGGCTGCTATCGCGGATTTTAACTCCAACCCTCGCGTTATGGACTGCGCTACGGGCCAGAAAAGGATTATCGCCATCCACGGTAGGTCCGGACAGCCTGTTTTGAGAGAGAGAGAGAGAGAGAGAGAGAGAGAGAGAGAGAGAGAGAGAGAGAGAGAGAGAGAGAGAGAGAGAGAGAGAGAGAGAGAGAGAGAGAGAGAGAGAGAGAGAGAGAGAGAGAGAGAGAGCGCCTTACTATAGTGCCTATGCCCTACATAGGTATTTTAACCCCTATAGGAGGGCCACCTACTAACTCGGGGTGGGGATTAGGTATGAGCGTCGGGGGTTGGGGGCCACTTTCGCATTCCACATGAGACCTACGGACTGAACAGTGGTCTCTAGTGCAGATTTGCTGGCCGTCGGAGTGAGGACGCTCACTCCAAGCGGAGATTTGGCCAACATTCTCTCCACCTAGCATGTTGTTGCACAGGTAGAGTGTCCATCAAGCTAGGTAGAGAGAACATTGCCCAAACCACTTCTTGGAGTGAGCGTCCTCACTCCGACAGCCAGAAATCTGCACTAGAGACCACTGTTTTGTCCGTAGGTCTCATGTGGAATGCGAAAGTGGCCCCCAACCCCCGACGCTCATACCTAATCCCCACCCCGAGTTAGTAGGTGGCCCTCCTATAGGGGTTAAAATACCTATGTAGGGCATAGGCACTATAGTAAGGCGCTCTCTCTCTCTCTCTCTCTCTCTCTCTCTCTCTCTCTCTCTCTCTCTCTCTCCTCTCTCTCTCTCTCTCTCTCTCTCTCTCTCTCTCTCTCTCTCTCTCTCTCTCTAAAAAGTGCCAAATATCGTGCACCGCGATACATGGAACCGGCAAATATCATGCACCGCGATTAAAACACTGAACGAATCATCGTGCAGTGGGAAACATCGCGTGCGGCGCTAATGTTTTCGCGAATGGCGAAAACATCGCCGCACACGATGTTTCCCCACTGCACGAAAGAAGCCTCATTTGCATTGGTAACGCCCCCTAATGCGTTACCAATGCGATATTGGAAAATAAGGCCCTTAGGTCCTTCCACCCTCCCCTGGCTCCTGCCAGTAAATCTGGGACTGGGATCAGGGCAGGGGACTTTTCTGGGTTGGGCTGAGTCAAGGCCACACCCGGGCCTCACAATGTCCCCTCCCCCCCCCCCCCCCATGCCCCCTACCACTATGCTGGGACCAGGCCCTGCCCTCCATGGAGGTCTTCATTGTAGAAAGCAGAAGCAATCCTCGGGATTCTCCTCTGGCCCATCGGATTCCCTTTAGAAATGGTGCGGGCTTCACCGCCATGCAAATACAGCCCATGCGACTAAGAGGGCAGCAGCGAGTCAGGCTGGCAGCACTGGGATAACCTCAAACGCTGGTGCCAGTCTCAGGTCACCTGGCACCGGTTTTACAAGGACGCTGACAGGGCAGGAGCGGCTGGGGATTGTTTCTGCCCCTCTCTGTGAATGAAGACCCCCAGAAAACGGGGAAGTGGGAGCGGGGAGGCCATTTTATTTGCGAGGTGGGGAAGGGGATTGCCGAGGCTCCGGGGGAGGCCCTGTCTGCAGCCCCAGGTTATTGGTGGGGGTTGTAAGAGGAAGCAGAGAGGCCTGGGGACTCGAGGCAGAGGGGCCCAGGGATGCACTGTTTTCATTCAATTTTAGTTTCTTTGGATTTTTTTTTTAATTTAATGTTTCACTTGGTTCAGCAAATGAACCAAACAGAAATAAATATTAAATGAACTGAAACCTGAATAAACCTCTGCCCCCCACCCAAAAAAACAAACCACAAAGAAAATGTTATCCCCGCACATCATTTTGCAGTATTGCGTGGATAAAGTATCCAGAGGAATAATATTTTACTGCTGTCACAATGAAGATCTGATAGAGCATTTTTACATTTAACAGGTTTTTTTTTAAATGTTATGCCAGTGAGTGCTGCAAGATGGATTTAATATCTCAAAAGCAGTTTAAGGAGTCCATCAAGGCTTACTGTAGTTCAATATGGGAGTAATTCCGTAACACCGCCACTAATCTACGTGGCAAATATGCATGTACGTTACACCGGTATTTATTTGTAATGAACTTAACCCACATAATTACACTTTGAAAATTAGCCCAAAAAATGTAAACGCACACACTTACGCCTGCTATTTGGTGCAGATACATTTTTGGTGAAAACACTCTGCTCAGTCTAAATAAATGTTATGCACCTTTACGACCTAAGCGCGAAAGTTCACCTGCACATTAGGTGAGCAGTTTTCTGTGTGGGAAACACTGCTTTAATGTGCAGAAATCCCTTCCTGTGTTTAGAGCATCCTTCACAGCAGCAATGGTGCTCCGGCTGCAGGACTGGAATGTAAGGATGCGCGTGCACGTACACGAATATTCCACGGATTGCACCTATGCCATTCTCCGTAGTCTTTATCGGGAGAATTTCCATCTGAGAGGTGAAAAAATGGTGATATTTGCTACTATAGTGAAAAAAAAAGAAGAGGGGGCATTGGGAATACAGCCAATGTGTTTGTCTCCGTTCTTTTCGCCTTTTTTAGTTACACATTTTGTGCAAGTTGGGCATTTTTCACACTTCATGTATTTATGTTCGATGACTTAATACTCCTACATTGGCTACGTGGAATATAAATCCTTGTAAATAAACGCTGTTTTGCATTGGGCACAAAACACGAGATTCTGCCTTTTGCATTAAACATATTTTTGTACCTCTACCGATTTGGGCAATGAAAACGTCCTCCGTGAGTGCTGATCTTCTGTTCCAAACCTCTTTTTACTCATGAAGAAAGGTCGGTATTCTAGACAGAAATGAAAAAAAAAAAAAAAAAGAAAAACCAGAAGAAAACCGTTCACTTAAAATGAAAACCATGACCATAATGCTTTGCTCAATGAGGAAATACCGAGAGAGGTGGAAGAGATCCAGTAATCTTTGTTGGCATTTACGGCTGTCGCGTTTCTTTTCTAATTTATCTTGCTCCATTCTGTACTTCTTATTTGATTCTCTGGGTCTCCAATACCTTTCACCGCCATTGCAGTAAGCCTGAGGAAAGTGACTTTAATGAATTGTTAATATACTGCTAGGGCAGCTTAGTTCTATTTGTTTGTTTAAAAGCTTCTCCTCGTCAAAGTCGTGCACACAATCCGCCAGTCAGCCGAAATCTATAATGTAGCTTTTCCCATCAGGTACTAGTACGTCCACGATGATCAGAGACATCACGTGGCTTACAAATCCTTGTTCCCCTTTCTTCGTGATAGAAGTTGCTGCACCATTTACTCTTTCGCAAATGTGGGACCACATTGGATTTTAAAACCTCCAACGGAACTTACTCTTAACAGCATGTCAGTTCTGAATTGATCCTTCTACTAAGAAGTTTAATTATTCATTAAACATTGTTCTTAGCTCCAATGTGTATTTAAAAACAGGCCATTATTTAATGACCCCCCACCCCCTCCTACTTCTCTAGTGATTAAACAATAGTAAAATGCATCAATCAGTATCCTCAGATCAACCAAAGGTGGTCACTATGTCCACAGCTAATGGTCATCATCAATTCAGCTTGGTAAACTTTAGAGGGGGGAAACCTGAATAATAAGCTCATTAGCATACTTGATCAGTCTGAGCAGAGTAGAAATTATCAGAAGTTACTGCCATTCTCTCTTTTCCTGACCTAACTGAATTGTTTTCTTTCTGAATGCATCAGCTGAAGTTCATAGAACATGCCCTGTGATATACTCTTAACATCATCTTTGCTGGACCAGTGGCTCAGTTGGTAAGTGATGTGTGCACCACTGTGCAGAAGGTCCTTGGTTCAGCTCTGCCGCATCACAGGTCAGCAGGATCTTGGGAAGCTGTAGAGGCAGTGTTCCCAGTCCCCGTCACTGCCTCAAGGTGACACCCAGTGGCCAGATTCAGGGTCTGTAATTGCAGTGGCCAGATTCAGAGTCTGAAAGAAGCCCCAATGCATGGAATAAACATAAAAAATTGAAAAATATCCCCAGCTGGTTGCAAATGAATGGTACAAGATCCTAGCCCTGGTTTTGACTAACCTGGAGGAAGCTACTAGGTCAACACCTTCCCCCTCCATCAGGTGTTTTTTTTTTTTTTGCTGCTGTTATTGTTTTCAAAAAAACTTTATTAAGGAACTAACATAGAACATTACATCCAGCAGATTAACAAGAAGCAGAGAACAGCATAAGCTAATTTTATCAGTTTAACTAATTATCTTCTCCTATTCCAAGCATATATTCAAAGGCTTTGGAAAAATAATAAGTGTAAATCAAATTAAGTCACCATATCCAGCACTGCAGCTGCTTTGTCCAAAAAAGAAGCCCAGATTTTAGGAACATCCTGATAAAAATCCCATGGTAGAAAGACAGTGACCTCCATATAACATGTTCGCCAAAGTAAATGAATCCATGCGCTTATAGATGGAGACAAGTTCAGCTTCCAGCGACATTCTATGTTGCATCTAGCAGCTATTAAAAAATGATTTATTAAACTTATCCCCTTTTTGTGAGTATCCCCAGGATTTAAAGGAAGATTCACCATCATAAAGTGAAGGAGCCAAGATAAGATTTCTGCCCAATGTGTCTTCATTTTAGGACATGGCCACCGTATATGAAAAAAGGTCCCTCATTCTCCACATTCTCGCCAAGAAGGTCCATCTTATTAAACTTTCCGGCGTGTAGTGCCAGAAGCACAGAATCTTATATCCAGATTCCTGTACAGCGACGGAGATGGAAGTCCTCTTTTTTCAAATAAGTAAAAATGTTTCCTCCTTTTGTAGCATCTTGTCCCGTACACTCTATCCATTTGAATTGTATTTCCTTAAGGGCATAGACTGGTTCTAAAGACTGAAGCAGCTGATATAATTTGGAGATTAGCCCTTTGTTCTGATAGAGATTAAGTCCCATATTCTCAAAAGGAGTGGGCGTTCTACTATAATAACTTTTGACAGAAGGTTTAGTCAGGAGACCTTTAAGCTGTGTACATTGGAATATAGGAATCGTTTCCTGTCCCCTAAGATTAGATAACTGAGGTATTGTTAAAAATATTCCTCCAATGAACATTTGTCCTACCCTAACAATGTTCAAGCTTTTCTACTTAGTGAATTACAGTGAGCTGGAAAGTCTGGATTATCCCATAAGGGAGTTACTGTGGAGGGGATCAATGAAAGCTGTTTAGACTTCAAACATTTGCTCCATGTGTCTAATACAAGGCTTATAAAAGGATGCGTTATTTTGGAATATTTATCTATTTTTTGTTTTCACCAGAGGGGACAAGAGCCAACCTCGTTTCGTCGCCCACTCTAATTCTAGACTGATCCACTGTTTCTCTACTGGTTTGAAGTGTACTGCTTTTTGGTAAATCTGAAAATTTGGAAGGTTCCACCCACCTGATTCTCTGGAGGCTGACATTATTTTCCTTGAACTTCTCGGCTTTTTGCCTTTCCACATGAATCTAGCCAGCACGTGGTTTAGTTTGGCGAACAAATCTTTTGGAATTTGCATAGGGAGCATGCCTAGCACATAAAGCACTCGCCCTAGCCACAAAATAAAGTAGGTAGCCCAGGCTGCCATTTCCCTAGTTATATTACATAAAAGTGGGGCAAAATTTGAAGAATACAGATTTTTGGGAATGCAAACCCCCAAATATTTGATAGCCTCTTGGGTCCGTTTTAAAAGGGCACCTTCTGAGTAATTCTTCCCTCGCTGCTTTACTTCCTTTCAGTTCTAGAATTTCCATTTTAGAGGCGTTTAATTTATACCCCAAAAATGTCCCGAAACTTTGAATAACAGACATAATAGCATCTCCAGATGAAAAAAGGCTCACCGGCATATAAAAGAATATCATCCACAAAAGAGCAATTTTATGTTCTACTGCTTCACAATTCTTTTACTAACTCTGATCTT
Organism: Rhinatrema bivittatum; assembly: GCF_901001135.1. Lineage (NCBI taxonomy): Eukaryota > Metazoa > Chordata > Amphibia > Gymnophiona > Rhinatrematidae > Rhinatrema > Rhinatrema bivittatum. The sequence goes on along the minus strand of NC_042632.1, from coordinate 52,549,608 downwards.
AGCCACTAAAGGCTCCAAGGAGAGGACAAAAAGGACTGGTGACAAGGGCACCCCTGATGCATACTATTTTTTTCCAAAGAAAATGTTTGAGCTATGTCCATTAACCCAAAGTTTTGCTTCAGAGTTTGTATACACAAATTTTCCCCATTTAAAAAAATTGTCAAAATGTAAAAAAGTGCTCCCATTCTACTACTCTTTCAAAGGCTTTTCTCATGTCTAAAGCCATAAGAACACTAACCCTGGTTACTCCTGTACTCTAGCAATCAAATTAAGTCCTCTGTAAATTATCCTCCCCTTGATGTTAGTTATAAAACCAGTTTGATCAGAATGAGAGCAGTAACATCTTTGAGGCATGTCGCTAAATTTTTTTCCCTAAGATCTTTATATCATTATTAAGGAGGGATATTGGTCTATAAGAAGTACATTTTGTCAAATCTTTACCTTCTTTAGATATAACTGTAGCAAGCATCACAGATTTATGCAATGATTCCCTCTTTATTACTGCATTAAATATATCCATATATTGTCTGTAAAAGGACATAGCCCATCTGCCCCTGGACTTTTCCCTAGATTAAGGGATTTTATGGTATTTTAGACGTCTTGGATACAGATCTCAGCTTCCAACGCTATAGTGTTAGCTTCCACCTTTTTAAATCTATGGACAACAGTTTGCCTGCCTTATTTCCCAATGCGTATTGTTTAGTTTCCTTAGAGCATACACCACTCCTCTACTCAAGTGTTGATTCAATTGTTCTCTAACCTGGATAAGCTTGTTTTCAGTTTTATCTGAAGGCCATTATTTATTAGAAGCTTCCAATTTTTTGAGGCTGAACCTCAACCTATTTTCTTCCTGTAAGGCCTCTTTGCGTTGGTGACTACAAAGACCAATAGGTTTACCATGAGTAACTGCTTTCATGGTATCCCAAGTTACCTATTTTGTTACATCTGAAGTTTCATTATTTTGAAAATAATCAAGTAATTCCTGATGAATGGACTCCACACTATCAGATTCTTTGAGCAGAAATGCATCAAATGACCAGGTCTTCTGACCCTTTGAAGCAGGTCACAAGGAGCATTTAATTATAAATGGGGCATGATCCAACCAAACAATATCACCAATTTCTGCTCCTATAATGTCGGTAATCCAACTTCTGTTATCAAACAATAAGTCTATAAATATGAGAAAAGTAAGAATAATCTCTTCCTGCAGGATGAGCATGCCTCCAAATATCAAATAGCCCATACCCTTCTATGTGGCCCTGGAGAATCTCACTCTCCCTATTCATGGTGTTACAGATCTGTCCTGACCTGTCTATATCTGGATTTACGGTGATGTTGATGTTACCTCCCACTAATAATGACCTTCTGAGAAATTCAAAATTTCAACACATATCCATCCCAGAAAATTGTTTTAGCCAGTATTATGAGCACAGAGAGCAATAAAAGTGAACGTATGAGAGTCAATTTTTCCTTTTATAAATAAGAATCTGCCATCGGGTCTCTTTTTATGGCCACTAGCATAAACAGAATGCCTACTCTTTTTTTCTTCCCAAAAGATGACCAATAACAGTTTTTTTTTTAAAAATCCCATCAGGATATTGTACAGTTGGTCTTGTTTTGTTTATTTATTTTATAGATCTTCATCATCTAAGTGCACAGAATTTTTTAATGAACAATATGCCCAATAATGAACTTTGATTTTTATATACTGACTTATCAAACACACATATTAAAAGCCCGATGTACTAAAAGTTCTTCTCCCATTTTGTGTCTATAGTTAAAATGCTTAATATGTAGGCCCCTTGCTGAGTGTTTGGGAACCTTGCCATTTGATATTGAATTGGATTGATACCCACATTTCTCCAGCCATGACAGTGATTAATTTTATAACATGTACATGATATTTCATGTCTAACATTATCATTTTATCCATGTAAGCTAGTGATTGCATTCTTCCATGTTTGAGCAGGTCTTATTAAAAATAGGTAGTTAATCTAGCAGTTGGGTAAAATGTAGTTTATCGGTAGAGATGGCTTGTTGCATGTCCTGCTTTTTGTAATGTATTCAAGCTTTTTTAATACTTAGCTGTCAATCTGCAGTATTTGGGAGGGAAATGTTCTAGAAACATGGGCTTACTAACCAGGCCAGCAGTAATGCTGTTTAATTCTGATAAGAAATTTCAGGCTTCAAACTATTTTTCCCACTCTGTAAATTTAGTCATCAACAGACTATATTGGACTCATGATGACATGTGCAAAGTAATGGCTCCAGCTGCAGTAGAGGAAGGTGCCGAAGTAACATCGCTTTGGTGCAGTCATCCAGATGACCAGCGCCATTTTTAAAGATGCTGGAGTCTGGGCTAGAGCAAGTGGGTCCTTACTCTTTCTTTTGCGACCAGCAAGGCCAGGGAGGGAGATCCCTGGCCCCAGACCTTGTTTATGGGGGAGGGGAGGGAAGGGGCCCAGAAAGGCCATGGCTGGGCCCAAGGATGTAGCTTGGAGGTCAAAGTGAGGCACTTTAAAAAAAATAGCAATAAACTCAAAAATACCAATAAATTTTTGGGTATTTTCATGGGATGCATTTGGAACGATCATTCATTGTGTTTTTGGCATTTGTTATAAACGAATGTACATCCTTACAGGTCGCTGACCTGGAACCTTCTTGAACTTGTGGCCTTTTCCCCATTGCAGCTGAAGAGGAAGGTAGAGGTCGCTTGTTAGAGAATATTCAATTAATAACCAAAATGGCAAATAAATCCAAATGTAACGGCCTGTACCCAAGGTTAACAGAGAATGCACTTAAGAATCCACTTTTGCTTCTTTTTTTTTTTATTGGCCAGACAGTTCCTTCTTTTTCAGCTCAGTTGGAGCCAGAGCTAACCATGAGAGTATATTCACAACAACCCAGAGAGTTCCCACCTGGTCCCGAGACCAGGAGTCACGCTCCAGAACTTCTTCCAGAGCCCGGTACCATGGGCTCTAAATCCGGTCACCAGGTATCACCCTCACCAATGACGGTGATCTCCTTCCTCCCACCCCCCACCCCCTTTCCAAAATCACCCACGGAGCGAAAATCCCGATCTGGACTTCTGATGGGCTAAGCTTCTGCTCTAATGCTCTCTTCATTAGCACACTATGCTTACTTTCCCTTTGCTTTTATCCCTACTGAATACTTCCTAATCTGATAGAAAACATAGTCAAACGTAAAGTGCTTTGTCAGAAAGACTTTTACTTAAGTCCTCATTAAGGCAATCGCAGAGGTGCAGTGTCGTTACTCGTTATATCTGTGTGGGAATAAGCAAGCATCGTCTTCATTAATCATTGTTATAAGATGGGGACTTACAGCAAGCAGGGGGCGTAATTCCAGATCACATTAGTGCCGTAGAAGAATGCAACCCTGGCAAGATGAAAGAAGCAACTTAAAATATAAGCATGCCCCTTGCCAAACGACTAGATCGAAGCCCTTGATTAATCTGAGGAAAGATTGCTCTGTTTAGCTGTTACAGCTGGAAAGTGCTGGGTGTTACTGATACTGGTACCGTTCAACCTGTCTTTCACTTAATTAAAAAAAAAAAAAAATCCTCACATTATTGAAGTTTGCATCAGATGGTTATGCAGTCTGCAGACTGAATAGCTTCCTACCCCCTCTTCCAGCTTTGCTCTTTCACATCCTGTTCTAAATTAGAACTGCCTTCTGCCTGCTTAAAAGGAATTTTGTTCGCCATGCAGGCTGCAGCTATTTAAATTGCATTTTAGTCAAATGTAGGAGAAAAAAAAACATCTCGCGTCTTCCTTATCGCCTAGAAGTACTTCAGGGAGACTGCATTATTCTATTTTATATCCGCAGTGAGCAGACACAGCTGTATTAACTGTTCCAAAGTGGATAGTGCTATGTAAATTGGTACAGGAATAACAAATCATAAAAGTATAGCATTTGTCAGGTCACCGTTTGTCTATCGGTTCTGTGTAGAACTAAGAAGAACTGACATATTGTTGTGAGCTTCATATTCAGATAGCAAGGAATGTGTTGTGCTGTGTGATCAGCCATAGGTCAACTGTACATTTTGATTTAATTCATTCCGGCAGGCTGAGCAGATTTGGAAGACAAAACTCTGCATTTGTAGCACACATTCCTCGGTTTTTCATAAGGTTAAATGCTGTCTCAAAAGCAGAAGGCCGAAGCCTTAACCAGCCTTCACACATTCGTAAGCTCTGCTAGTGTTTGTGAGTAAGCATGCTATGAGTTGAGACACCGGAGTTTGCATGAAATATCATTCTAAACCAAAAACTGGTTCATCCGAGCCCTATGTGTGTGATACCACACACACTTTCAGAAGCAGAACCTGAAGGCCTGCATTAAATTTTCCAGATCTTTTGTCCTCAGATCTGAATGGTGCAGTATCACACACTATTTACTGGATGGCTTATCATCTAGAAGAGACACCACTGGAGAAATGCAAGTCAATATTGACATTTCATTGACATCTGCTGAATTAATATTTGTCAATGAATGTAGTATCACCAATCCCCGACAAGTGCTCAAACGAGCCACCAAACGTTTGTAGCCCGGGTGGGAGTGACGCAGTGTGAGGTTCCGCTCAGCGCTTAAGTTGTAGGGGAGGCTGCTAAAATTTCAGTCCATGTCCTCCAAAATGCATTGCATTACTTACAAAGAACGTCACGGTGTGCTGTCCTCATAATCCATTCTCTCTCAAGCTTTTATTAAATATACTTTTAGGGGCTTGATTTTCAATAGGATTCATGTGCACAAAATCCTGTTCTATGTATGTAAATTACATTTTGGAAAATCAGCCGGGGGCTGGGGCCTACATGCACAAATGTATAGATATCATCCAATTTTGCAGAGTTTTGTGCATGGTAGCAAGAGGCTTTCTGGAGTGGGGGGGGGGGGGGGGGAGTTAGGAGGGACTGAGGGCGTGGAGTTGGGGGGTGTGTGCTTATGTCCATTCATGTTGTGAGGCAACCCAAATGTTTTTGAGTGCGGACATATGCACTAAAGTCTGCCATAACATAGGAGTTATGGCCCTGCATGGGCAGTTTGAAAATCACCCGCCCTGAGGACAATTTTCCAGGAATTTTCCCAGGCAACTGAGCCATTATCCGGGTAAATTCCTCAGGCAGATAATTGCCCTCCCCCTCAGCAGCCGAAAGCATGAGCTCTGCTTCACTCTCACTTACTTTTGCTTATGGGGGAAAAGTGGAAGGGCTGAGGGTGGGGTTAGTGTAGGGAGGTAAAGTGCACACAAGCATTTCATTGCATATTCCCAGCGTATATTTTACCCTGCATACCTAGCATGGCATTTCTTATGTGCTTTATTTCCACTGGTATAAATTGCCCAGAATTTTTATACCCGCAGTCCTCGCCAGCTTGAAAATGATCATCCAGGTGCATGGGTACAATGCACCTGTAAGGTTTGAAAATTAGCCACCCCCCAAAACTCTAGCACAACATCATCTACTGAGGTAGAGTTATCAAGGTGCAAAGATGATCTTTCTAAAATGTATTTTAGTGACCCTAAAACCTTGGGATGGTATTTTTCTGCTTGAAGCACAGGAGTTGTTGACCTTATGACTACGGCTCTTTGCAAGACTTGAGAGGTCTTGTAAATGAAATGTAAAATGTTGCACTTGGTTTTTAAAGCTGTTTGCTGTCCAGTGAGCTTGCAGACTCCGTTTGTGCCTGCGAGATCTTTATAATAATACTCGCAGTTAGATCTTCTTTGAGTTCTGTCTCCGAGAGGTATCACACTTGACACGATGACTCACCCAGCTTTAATGTTCATGCTCCGTTAATGTGGAATTCACTCCCCACAGAAATTTGTGCAGAGACAAATTTTTCCTCACTTTAGAAAGGAATGAAAACCTGGCTATTCTGACAGACATAATGCATACATTTTACTTTTTCGCACTAGTTGCTTATACCCATCCTTGAATACAGGTTTTATTAGCCGTGATCTTTTAAGTGATTTTTAGACTTCATTTTTACCTTCATTTATGTATGGATCTGGTTCTATCCTTGTTTTTATCTTATTGGTGCATGTATGGGTATAAAATAGTGTTCTATCATTATTGTATATTATGATTGTTTTTATGGTATTATTTACTGCATATTTTTTTTGTATTGTTTATACATTTTTGTTTTTATTATAAACCACCTTGATCATATACTGCAAGGCGGTAGGTATATGAAATAAACCAACCAGCTAACTATTATCTGACCCGTAGGCTTGCTTTGAAACTGAAGTGATTGATGGACTTTATGATCTACTTATCACTGGCCAATTATATAAGTTTAATAATGTAACCCCTACCCCACTCTTTTCTTGAACATACAGGCACAGCAAAACAAAATGAAAAACAAACCGAAACCAAACTAAATTCTGCGCATAACCAGCACTAGAAATCCCATTCCCTGGAGCTTGCACTGCTCCAAACTCTATCACCAACAATTCACAAATTCCCAAACAAAAAGCAAGAAACCTGGGATAGGTTTCCCCTCCTCTCGCAGCTCCTCCAAGCTTTGTCTTCCTCCCCTGCAGCTCCAGGGAATCTGAGCTTGAGTCCAGGACCGCCAGTGAGGGGAGAGAGAGAGAGAGAGAGAGAGCGTGTGCAGAAACCTCGGTGCTCCTTGACGTCCATATCCAAAAGCCATTTAGATGGACAACTCAAAAGTCTCAGAGGGAAGGCTGGAAGCGTAAGCTTAACGTATCAGAGGCAGCGCCGGAGGCGCCAGGAGCAGAGTAGAGGGTCCCTTGCTTCCAGCAGTTAATGAAGGTATCGGTGGGACGGGGAGGGTCAGGCGAAGGGGCGCAGGCTCCTCATAGCTTCCCTGTGGGTGGGTGGGAGAGATTGGGGGCAAGCCTATCTTTTTATTGTGCAAAAGATTGAAACAGGGAGCCCAGCCTGCATTGCTGGAACTTCTCTATATTATATACAAGTTTGGGAGCTATCACGGCCCCTCAGGGCATTTGTATTAACTTTTGAGGGTGGGGGGAGGGGATAGGCAGGGGATTGGCCCGCTGGCACGTTTCTTTTCTTTTTTTTTTTTGGTTATGACAGCGCTACTTAGCCAGATGTGTTTTAAAGATATCCCTTTAAGTAGCAAGTTATCCGGCCACTGAAGTGTAGCTGGTTAGATTTTGTAGTTATCCTACTGAAAATGGACCTCCTTGAGTTTTATTCATTCCAGTAAACCTTAGCTACCTCCGAAAGGCCTCCTCTCTGAACTCATAGCCGAATGCCTGTGAAGACACCTGCATCAATATTAAGGGAACCTTAGACCCTCCTTACAGTAATTTCTCTCTGTCTTAGACTGAGAGGCGTGTATTGACTGCTAAGAAAAACGTGGAAGGCTAAATGTACAAACCATTTTACTGTAAGTCTTCATCTGACTCTTTACAAGTTGAAGTGAACCAAAGAAAAAAAGTGCTTTGCACATTTCTAAGTGCTCCTCTATAATCAGTTGACAACATAAACGTTTCCTGAGTCAAAATATAGAATAGCAAGTAAAGCTAGTATGCACTGAAAGAGAACATCGCTTTGGGGGGGGCTTCAGTGCAAAGCCCAGGGGTATTTTTACCCCTGGGCTTTGCACCGATTTTCAAAGGCAAAGCATACTTTTAATTTGAAAATTGCCCTGGGAAAAACATACGTACAGAGATGCTCCTGCTTTTTCCACAGGTGCTCACCCGTGGTAAATGCCTGGAACAGCGGAGGGTGGGCGATTTTCAACGTGCTTTGAAAATTACCCCCCCCCTGCATGGAGATCAGAGATGAGTAATAACGTGATCTTTAGTGCACAAGTCCTAATTTTGCTTTGCATCCCTCAAAAGCACCAGTTTTGCTTGTGCCTTTTATTTTCTGGCTCTGTTGCTGAAAATATCAGCCTGTAGTATAAACTGGTACTATATTCATATATTTTGTACAGCTCAGTATTAGGAGAGATGATAATGCCTGTATCGGAAGTGCATAGCAATGTTTCCTCGTTACTTCTGCCGTTTTTCAGGTGCCAGGAACTGCACAGTAGCAATTCAAGTGGTGTCAGTGAGATGTTTGCATTTTACCTACTTAGCACATTTAACACCCATGGAAGTTAAATGATCACAGTTAGACTGTTTGAATAAAACACAATTCAGATAAATAGAGAAAAGTCACACGTGCGGTATGTTTATGCCATCCTTCCAGTCTGACTAGCTGCACACCTAACAAGGCCTGGAGGCCCCCCGTTATCTAAAGTGAAACGCAGTGGAAGATATTTCTGCCAGAAAACTGTCGAGCAAACTAAATGAAAAACCAGTCTTCCGGTAAAACCAGGTTAAAATTATGGAAAGGACAAGGCATTTTTGCAGAGACACAGAACAGGAGAAATGCCTTAGTGAATCAGGCCCTAAGCTAATAAAAAGCTGGCAAAGGTATGGAAACGGGTTAAAGAAGCCAGGAGTGTAGTGTAGTCCTTAGATTACAGGACCCCGGGCAGCGCATTTTCACTGGGGGGGGGGGGGGGGGGGGGGAAGAGATCCCGTATCTAGCAAACTCCATCGATTTCTTTGATGAGGTCACTCATGTTGTGGATTGGTGCGTGGCTGTAGATGTTGCCTGTTTGAACGTCGGTAAGGCCTCTGACTCAGTTCCACGTAGAAGACCTGCAGGACGATACAGTAAGGAGCGGTAGGAAGAGCTGCGTTAGTGCCGGGCGCACCCGCGGTTGCCGCACGCACAGTCCGGCTAACCTACCTCTCGATACCGTATTTAAATTGCTTGCAAATGCAAGCCGCGTCCAAGAAGCGTCCGTGAAGCGTTAGGCCCACGCAACCCATTTTACTGTATAGAGCGCTTTATACAGTATCCTGGGTGCGCTGGCCTAACGCTTCACGGACACGCTGGTATCTGTCATTTCAAATGTCATTTGGTCAGCAGATTGGCCAGTGTGGGAACTGGACAGAACGCTGTTACCTGGGGGAGGAATGGTAAAAGCTCCAGGGCAGGGGGAGGGGGCTTGAGGAGGCCCTGTTTCAGGGCTTTTTGTTTTGGGGAAGGTTTTATTTTTAAACATTTATTTCATTTTGGCAAACAAATAAACCAAAATAAACATTAAAATGAAACAAAAATGTTTTTTTTTAAAAACACCCTTAAATGAAATATTTTTGGCTGCGCATCCTTAGTGCAGAGATATATTTTTTTCATGTTTTTTATTTTGTTTCGATTTTGTTAAAATGAAAATAAAAAACCTAATAAATTAAAACATGAAAGAAATACAAAGAAATGAAAAACAAAATTAAAAAAAAATGTCATCATTGCCCCCCCCCCCCCAAATCCCCAATCCCATGCTCTCCCATGATCCTCCTCAGTCCCCTTTTACCCCCAGCCCCTCTCACAGAATTTCTTCCTGGGGTGGGCAGCGATCCCCGGTCACTCCTGCTCCGTAGCTGCCGCTATGGAAAATGCTTCCGGCAGAGAGGCCGGGCGACATTGCAAAGTCTTCCCATGCAAAATGGCATCACTCTGGCTTGGGCTCTTTGAAGGTCAGCACCAAGGCATGAGACAGATGGCTCTGAACACGCAGTCCTGTCCGTTTTCTGCTCTGCTCTCCTCTGGCCTCCTCACCTGGAGTGCACTAGAGCTCTTCCAACTCATTCCCTCTGCACTGACTAATGACCCACATCTCTCAGGCATAGTTGCATATCCCTTAGAAGCCAGCAGGAGGAAGCAAAAGGAAACAAGATCTCAGCAGGATCCGTTTAGCATATTCCTGGTAAGATACCTCTCTGGCTATTTAGCCATCAGGTTTCCATGTATGAGGATAGTGTATGCATGCTATTTCTGACGTTTTTTTGTTTTTTTTTTACTGCGGACATGCTAAATCACACAGAATCCTAAGACATGAACCCCGATCTTCTTAAGCCTACAGCGGGATGATTGCTTTGCGATCGACGCTAGATAATCACATAGGTGAGTGGCTCTTGACTGGTATTTCAGCCTTCTGCTCTGGCCACTAGCCTCACAGGAGAGAGAGAGAAAGCTCTTGATCAGTCCTTTTTCCAAGCCTGGGCTCATATATCTGCCTGAGTTGCATTGCAATCATCTATTCTTAATGAGTTGTTTAAGAAGAGCCTCGCCTTGGTGGAGATATTACTCTTTAATAAGAGTAAAGCTTGGAGACCTAGATCTCCCTTTCACTCTCTCTAATGAACTGTTGCATGCTTTTTGATCAACTGGCTTTTCTCATGCAACACTTTCATGATAAATGTGCTACACTTGTTTGTAAACAGAAGGTAAAAGAAACCCAAACGTTTCTTTTCCGTGCAGCATTTAAAGAGCATAAGGAATACTCAGAAGCTTAAAGCAAGTCTCTAGCAGTGTCCCACACAACAGTGGCCCATTTGTTTAACACCCAAAATGCAGTCAATGTTTGATTAATTCTCAGTCTTTCAGACACCCAATACAGCTTCTGCACTCCCCCAGAGGAATGCTAACAGACTAATGATCAAATGCATCTCTTGTTGAGGCTGCAAACAACTTTCAGCATCCATCACCACCGCTGCAGGAGAATTGCCCGGAAAGAGGCTTCTTAGTTAGGAACCTTAAATCATCATCATTTCAGTGAGAGGCTACGGAATAGGCAATCTTGTGCAAATCAGAGCAGTTCTCGACGCGAGCCAGGATTTCAACGTGCCGCAGAAAATGAATAGATGTGACAAATTAAGGCGGCGGCGTGTGGGGCAAATCAATTTGCAAAGCATCCGCCGTTGCTTTGATCCTGGTACGCTGGATGGCTTTGAAGGTTTATGATTCCAAATGCAATCTTAACCCTGGCCCCCGGGCAGGCAGTGGCGTGACTGGATTCGCCACCCCAGCAGTACTTTCAGTGATAATAAACTGCCTGGATCCTTCCCTTTTCATGGCTTTATTTTCATTCTCCATCCCATCTGTAATCTTTAATTTCTGTTACCTCCTTTGCAGGTTTTTAATTCCTTCTGACCCCTGTCAGAACACAAAGTGCCCTTGCCAGCTCGGCCAGAGGCTGGGGCTCTGCATCACGTGGGGCCACAGAGTGGCTGCGGGAAACAGAGGCAGGCTCCAGCAGATTTGTACAGACCCCCGTGCATGCCGGCTCGGCCAGAGGCTGGGTCTCTGCATCACGTGGAGACACAGAGTGGCTGCGGGAAACAGTGGCAGGCTCCAGCAGATTTGTATAGAGCCCCGTGCATGCCGGCTCGGCCGGAGGCTGGGGCTCTGCATCACGTGGAGCCACAGAGTGGCTGCGGGAAACAGTGGCAGGCTCCAGCAGATTTGTACAGAGCCCCGTGCATGCCGGCTCGGCCGGAGGCTGGGGCTCTGCATCACGTGGGGCCACAGAGTGGCTGTGGGAAACAGTGGCAGGCTCCAGCAGATTTGTATAGAGCCCCGTGCATGCCGGCTCGGCCGGAGGCTGGGGCTCTGCATCACGTGGGGCCACAGAGTGGCTGCGGGAAACAGTGGCAGGCTCCAGCAGATTTGTATAGAGCCCCGTGCATGCCGGCTCGGCCAGAGGCTGGGGCTCTGCATCACGTGGGGCCACAGAGTGGCTGCGGGAAACAGTGGCAGGCTCCAGCAGATTTGTATAGAGCCCCGTGCATGCCGGCTCGGCCAGAGGCTGGGGCTCTGCATCACGTGGGGCCACAGAGTGGCTGCGGGAAACAGTGGCAGGCTCCAGCAGATTTGTATAGAGCCCCGTGCATGCCGGCTCGGCCAGAGGCTGGGGCTCTGCATCACGTGGGGCCACAGAGTGGCTGCGGGAAACAGTGGCAGGCTCCAGCAGATTTGTATAGAGCCCCGTGCATGCCGGCGGTCTTGCTTTAGGAAGGAGCCTGGGAACAGCTCAGTGGTCCCTAGCAGTTCGAGGGCTTGCAGGCCAAGCTGTGCAGAGCCGGCGAAGATTGACTGGGCACCCAGGCTCTGGACCGCATTTGCAGAGGGGCTTACGGCGAACAGCGGGCGATGCGTGGGAGGTTGCGTTTCTGGTTAGTCTGTAGTGTGTGTGAGCCAGGTCCTGCCTTCTGAGGCACAGTTATCTGTGAATAAAGCCCAATTCAAACACTACCTCAGAGTGTGGCTTATAATTGCAGGGGACGCCTCCCCCCGCCCAAATGAAACATCTCCACTGCCAGCTTTCATTGCTTTAGTGCCCTCATTCATTACATCTGTTCACTCCCTTGAAGCCCCCTTCTTAGCTTCCCTACTTTTCAAGTCCTTTATTTCTCAGCTCTTTTCTAACTACTCCTGTCCCTCAGACTTCCTATGACTTTTGCTTCTACAGCAGGGATGTGCCTTTGTTTTTAAATGAAATTACAAAAAAAAAAAAAAAGTTTCATTTAAAAACAAAAAAAAAAGCCCTCTGAAAATTGTTTTGTTTTTGCTGCAAAATTAAAGCTCCTTCGCCTGCTCTCCCCGCCGGACCATATGCATAACCACTAGAACCCTCCCCCCCCCCCCCCCCCAGAGGTTTCCTGCCTTTCCTGGGGTCTGCAAAACAGAAAGGGGGCTGGAGCAATCCCCAGCCCCTTCTGCCCTGCTGCTGGGTCCTGGCACCATTTTGTTCTATGGCAATAGAACTCAGGGCCGGCCGGTGCTCAATTTGAACCAGGACCCAGAGAGTCAGGCGTGACTGAGGATTGCTCTTCTCCCTTTTTACTTCATAGACCCAGGGAAGGAGGTAAGAGATCGGGGGGGGGGGGGGGGGGGGGAAGGGGGAGGAAGAAGGGTTGGGGGGCTCATGGGAAAGGCTTGGGGAGCAGATACTTTTGCTGCAGGGAGGTGGGATGGGGTGTGTGTGTGTGGATCTATTTGCTTTCCCTTTGGTTTTTTTTTTTTAATGAAATGAATCTAAATACAAATAAAAAAAGCTATCTGAATTGAAAAATGTAAACAAATGTAAAAAAATTTACATCGGATGTAAGAATGTCGGTATATAAAAATTAAAAATAAATAAAAAATAAATAAATGAACATTTTCAAACTCTGCCTGTTTCTTGAATGCAGTAGGTTCGGGGTTAAAAAAAACCACTTTTTGAGCCTGATTTTGCAAAGTATTTAGATGCATAAAACCTGGTTTTATGCACATAAATGGGTTTTAGAAATTTGCCTGGGGGGTGGGGAGATGGGGTAGGGTTTGTGCAAATACAAGAGATGCACAACTCACTTATGAGTGGACTTTTATGTGGAGTTTGGAGGGGGATGGGGGAATGGTGCCCGTGCACACTTTTAATGTCAGAAGTGCACACATAAAGGCACACGCACACGTTTACGCCTGCCCGCGAGGAGGACTAAATGTGCACACCTAAGTCTGCCAGGTGTTTCTTAGCACAGCTCTCAGGGCAGGTACCATCTACTTTTTTTCCTACCTATTATTTTATGGTTTTATTTTGTATTTTTAACCCTTTTTCATGTCTTGTTCTATGTTTTGCAGTTGCTTTTATACTGATACTGTATTAGCTTTGTAGCACTTATCTGGTATATTTTAATATTTTATTTTATTATTATGAATTTCTGTATCTCGCATTTCATATTTTTCAATGTGTAAACCGTTGTGTTGGCATTACTAAATGATGGTATAGAAAAGCTGTCAAATAAATAAATAAATAAATAACAGTGGATTTGATGTGAGTTGGTTTGCTTTGAAAATTTGAGCTAAGGTATGCAGTTACTTTCTACTCGCCGCCTCTAATCTTAAGTGCACTATCATAAAATTAGGCTCACTATGCACAAAATATGTGAAGTTTCTACTATGCTACGAAATTATTCTTAGCAAATTTTGCCCTGACCTGATAAAGCTATTCATAAATAGCCATTTCTGCTTTCTTAAGACTAAATAAAGAAATGGTTGAGACCAAACTCTACTGGTCTCCTGTGATAAGCCTCAGAACAATTGAATTCATGCTTTGGAACTGTAGTGGAGCTGCAGGCAACACATCTTAGAAATATGAGCACTTGCAATCCGCTCCAACTTGCAGAAAAACCAAAGCAATAAAGCATTATTTTTATAAGTACTGGACCCTCAATCGAGCTAGTTACAGTCCTTATTATTTTGTCAATCTCTTTATACAGGAAGGATTTATTGATGAATTATGTTGATTCAATGAGACAATATGGTCTCCTGCTCCATTTAGAGTGAGATTTGAGCAAGTAAAGAATCCATCCTTATCAAAACTTGCTCACAGAAAGACCAGGCATGACCAATTTGGTAATAATGGGGGCCTATACACTAAAGGTTAACTTGCACACTAAGGCTGTTTAGCACGCACAAAATGTGTATGTTCTGCACCAAGGCCCTAGCATGCATATGAAATAGAAGACATTAGTGAGTGTGCTAACACTGTATGCAAACACTATGCAAATTAGGCTTTAGAGGGTTCATAGTAAATGGAGACTCCACATACTATATATTATGTAGTCAAAGAAAAAACGAGGGGAAATTGAGTTTTCAATAATCTGCATGACTCAGCTTATATATGCACTTTGCAGAAGTAGGCACACCTAATGTTATGCCTGTATTTTATCAACTGTGCTTATATAATATTTCCCTCCCAAATCAGGGCTATCATGTGTCATGCTATGTTACATTTATAACCTGCCTTATCCCAAGAGATTGCCCAAAGCAGTTTACAACAATAGCAGAGGCATCACTGGAAATGGATCTGATGGGGCTGAATCGGGCACCATCCCAGTTCTTCTCCTCCCAGATGTTGTCTGGGGCCCTGGGTCAAGCACCCAGGGTCTGCACCTCCACTGATTGTCTGCTCTCACCCCTTTAGTGAACATATGGATAAAACTCTGCGACACTATTCGTATTTGAGCTAACATGCAAGCCAATGCTGTACAAACTCTTGGGAGGCCATTTTTTGCTAATGTTTTGTAGGGATGTGCATAGTGTTTGCTCGAATGGGTTAAACAGGACAAATGAGGCCATTTTCAGTTTGTTGCAAAGAGATTTATAAGAATTATCCCAACATTTTCAGGTGGGAGCAAAATTTTAAAAAAGGCCTCTTAGAGGCCATCTGACCATCTTCTCACCCCAACAGAAATCCCAGGGCATGGGCCAAGCTCAGTCAGGGTCCCCATGGGCCCATACAACTTTCCTCCTTCCCAAAAAGTAGGTCCAGGCCCAAACCTATCTGGCTTTAGCAAAACTGAATTATTCCGAGGTCAAGAGAAAGTGATTTTGGCTTTTCTACAGTCACCACAGCCACAGTTCAAGAACAATTTCCTAAGTCTAGGCCATGAAATAGCTACAATAAATCAGCTAGTTTTATGCCCTTTAAACTGTTCCTAATAAATGAACTCAGAGAAAAAAATCTTAAAGAATAAATTATGCATTTTAAATTAAATATAGAATGATGGTTTACTAAAACAACTTTGGCCAGTGACCAGTATAATAAGTTAGCCTTTTAAGATGTCAAAATATTGCACATTGGTTGAAGCATTGAGCCTAGAGTCTTTTAAAATATCATTATTTAAAATCTGAATAATACACTGCTTTAAATATCTTTGACAAATAGTGGATCCATGGCGTTTGATGCTATTGCCTGGAAATTCCATTACAGATGACCTCAGTCCACATTAAAAACGAAGAACATTATGTTAACGTAAATAGCACTCCTTCCTAATGGAATGCATGGGCATTCTCTGTATGAAAATCAATAACATCTTGTAACTCTTATTTGAGTAAGAATAGAAACAGATAAAGTGATAATGATGAAGGAGTCTTCCATTGATGACGATGTATGAGTTTTCGGCAACTCCCTTTAGCTATATTTATTTGCGTGTTGGTTGGTATGATATAAGATCGATCTTTGACTTGAAGATGAGGCCACAGGTGATTCTGGTGAAACCTGCAGTCAATGAAGTTGTGGAGTTGACCTTTCTTTTCTCATTCTATTCCTTTTGTGCTTGTGTTCACTTTGCTTCCAAGCTTTGGATGACAAAGTGACATAGCTGCCTCCATCTGACCCTGTCCAAGGTTATGTCCATCCAACGATTGAGGTCTATCTTGAAGAATTTAAGGTTGTACTTGAGAGTGTCCTTGAATCTGAGAAATGATCACAGAGAAGATCATTTCTCTGTGTTCTGGGTCCACTTTTCAGTTAGCCACAGAGCACTACCCATAATCACTAAGCCTGATACGATGTCACTCCAACATTGCTCTCTGCTTCTACGGCATCTGAGGGCTCTGACTTTTAAAGTCTGGGGAACTGATAAGCATGTGATAAGCACAGTGCAGCAGATACTGGCATAAGCTTGCTGGGCAGACTGAATGGATCATTTGGTCCTTTTCTGCCATCATTTCTATGTTCCTAATTTGAGAATTCTGGTGTCCTCCATGCTTATGATATGATGATAGATAAAAGCCATAAGGCTTACCCATTCTGTCCAATTTACGTCCTGTTACAATGCCACAGACCTCAGTTGATTTCTGACTTTTCATTCATTTTTTTGCACATAAGGAAGTTCTATGGTTATTCTATGCTTTCTTTCTTAAACTTTTATAATCTTCTGGGTTCATATCCTCCTCCTTTTCATCCTTCCCCCTCTTTAGGATCCTTTCCTCCTCTGGTTTCACGAGTATTCTTCCACCCATTCTCCTTTCAGGTCCCTCTCTTCCTTATCCCTCTTTCCAGGTACCCCGCCTCCTAGTAGTTCACACTTTTCAGGTGTATGGAGCAGCAGTTACAAACCTAAACAGTAGTGCTCTGATTGTATCAGGACACCAAGAAAGCATGGGGAGGCCAACACTGTGGCCGTGCTTTGGACAAATATGAGGGGAGGGTGAAGGATCAGATGGAAGACCAAAGGGGTGAGCTGATTTTGGGTTGTATTTGGGAATTTTATATACACATCTACCAAAAAAGGATGAATCTTAATTGGGCAGACTGGATAAGAACATAAGAATTTGCCATGCTGGGTCAAGCCCAGCATCCTGTTTCTGACAGAGGCCAAACCAGGCCACAAGAACCTGTCAATTACCCAAACACTGAGAAGATCCCATGCTACTGATGCAATTAATAGCAGTAGCTATTCCCTAAGTAAACTTGATTAATAGCAGTTAATGGACTTCTCCTCCAAGAACTTATCCAAACCTTTTTTGAACCCAGCTACACTAATTGCACTAACCACATTCTCTGGCAACAAATTCCAGAGCTTAATTGTGTGTTGAGTGAAAAATAATTTTCTCCGATTAGTCTTAAATTTGATACTTGCTAACTTCATGGAATGCCCCCTAGTCCTTCTATGAGCCAAAAGTGTAAATAACTGATTCACATCTACTTGTTCAAGACCTTTCATGATCTTAAAGACCATTTTGGACTTTATCTACCATTACTATGTATTGTGGAAGTGGACCCTTAGGCCGAGGTGGAGGTGGTGCAACTAGCAGGGAGGGGCCCTGCAGGTCCCCACCATTGGCAGGCGGAGCTGGCTGAAGTAGAAGCCCAACTGGAGCTTCACCAATACCAGCCCTCATTCCCCTTAGGTTGCTGGGCCCTCCCCTTGGGTGCTGGGGCCGGCTTTACTTAGGCATGGGCCTCTACAGAGGTGAAGATCTGTTGAGTTGAAGATGTTGCAGGCTGGCACCAAGGAGAAGTGAAGCCTGAGACTAGCAGCAGTGAGAGCAGGCGGCAGGTGAACAGAGTCAGGTTCAGGCTGTGGTCAGAAGCAGGCAAAGTTCATTCAGAGACGGTGAACAGACAGAAGCCAGTGGAGGTCAAGAAGTTTCAAGGTCCAGTCTGAAGTCAAAGACAGAAGTCCATCCGAAGAGACAAGAAATGAAGAAGAGGCAGGAGGACAGGGAGCCACACAAGCAAGAAGGTACAAACTAAAGGCTGACCATGAAGAAACCAAAAAGGCGGACCCGAGTGATCAGGAACAACACAAGAACATCAGATGGGAACAGGGAGCCATAAGCAAAGAAGCAAAGAAGCTGACCTATTGCTGAGGCGCTGGTGAAGCATCAGAAGGGGCCTTATATGGGCCAGGACAAGTGATATCATTCATGGGGGGGGAGAATCGTGGGCTTTTCCGCCAAGGCCCCTTTAAATTTTGCCCGGGGGGGGGGGGGGGAGCACGTGTGCCTAAGGAGGACACGCCACAAGAAAGCCCATAGACGGCGCCTCGGCCACCAGTACCACCACCATGCCTTCACATCGGGTGGTGTTGCCACTGCTGCAGGTGGCAGTGCGGCGCAAAGAAGAGGTCTCACCGTGCCAAGATACGGCACTTTTGCATAGGCTAGGCTGGAGGTGAGAGTGGCGGTCTGCGGTATGGGCTCGCAGACCGCCAAATGCAACACTCTGTTAGTATTTGTGCCTTAGCATTCTGGATTAATTGAAGCTGGAGTAAACCCTTCATTGTCAATCCATTACATAGTGCATTGCAGTTTTATGTATGTTTAATGTAAACCCCCCTAAACATGAAATTGTATTTTATTTTTATTTATTTATTTATACAGCTTTTTTCTATACCGTTATACAGAAACAAGTTTCTATCACTACGGTTTACATTTCATTTAAAAAATAAAAACATAAAAATATAAATAATAATTAGAATAAAATTACAAAAACCGGATTAATAAAAATAAATAAGACTAATAAGTAACTACATTCATTACTAAAAACAGTAAAGATAAAAACTAGAAAATATAAAAAGGTAGAAGAATCTTTTCATTCGGGGTCAACTTTAAACGCCTGTTGGAAGTACCATGTTTTTAGCTCTTTCCTGAACTTTCTCAAATCCAGTTGTAATCTCAGGTTCTGTGGTAAAGTGTTCCAAAGTTTCGGTCCTGCGACTGAGATAGCTCGGTCTCTCACTTCACTTTAGTGGGCAGATTTCATTGTAGGCATTGTAAGAAAACCCTTGTTTGCGGACCTTAGCTCCCGTTGAGGGACATGAAGTCTGACTGACACGTTCAACCAGTCAGATTTTTCTCCATATAAATTCTTATGTATAGTACATAACATTTTATGTTTTATTCTAAAAACTACCGGCAGCCAATGGAGACTTTGCAAGACTGGGGTTATATGGAAGTTTTGTGGTATACAAGTTTTTAAACAAATAAATAAAATAATGCAACCGTGAGGTTATTACAGCATGGACTACCATAAGCAGAGTCACCTTCTCAATGAAGAGCTGAAGTTTTCACAGATCTCATAAATGATAAAAGCAATTTCTGAAAGTTACCAGAATCTGAGGATACTTAGCTTTCTTATAGATGTTGGAAGATCTGGTTCGACAGGCAGAAGAAACTATCATACCCTGCCCGCGAACATATCTCCTTTCAATTACATTGCATTATACCTATGTTTAAAGGACATGGTATCGATTTCTTCTCCTGTTGTACTACAGTACTCTTTGTCCTTTTTCAAGTGGATTTATACTGGACCCAGTTAAAATTGATGTCTCAATAAACTGAAAATATCTTACGAAGCTCGGTGTTTTGTAGGCACCACCTTTTTATGTTCACCTACCAAATTTCATGATGACATCTCTTTCAGTTGCTAAGATACCACAGATGAGAAAATAAGAGCAAACAATAATCTGAGTAAGAGAAGAAGGCTTTGTCCCGAAATATATTTCGGAGTACTTTCAGCATTCCCTATAGAATTGTAATATTATACATGAATTTTGAAAATTATAAAACTGCACCACTAAGCCCTAGACTGCACAAATAGAACAAATTGTTCCATAGCTGATAAAAAAAAAATATAATAACTTGAGATAGATGAAAATTAATGCTAAAAAAAATCCAGTTGTCGTATGATGTCACTCTTCATGCACCATTTTGTTAGATTACGACAATGAAGCAGTTCAGCGTTTAAGATATGGGGAGTTTTAAGGCTGTTGTGCACTACCATATCTGAATTTCCTTCTATGAACCTGATTAAGGCAACATTTATGGAAGTAGCAGAGGTTATTTGGGAGAGAAACTGGAATTTGATTTTAAATAGAGTATTTTTCACTTGCTAAACAGCTGCAATGGTGTACAGGACTGGGAGAAGGATATGTGCCAGAATGGAACACAAATAAAGAGCTTTATTAATTAAGAGGGCAATTATCAAAACTTTTTAACGTGAGTAAACACTCACAGTGTTTTATTTATTTATTTGAATGCATTAACCCCCTCACTGCCAAAGCTCTAAGCACTTTGCAATGTTAACATATATAATTCAAATGACACAAATAAGATACACACAGACTAAGCAGTACTTATTCTCAATATAAAATCACAGAAGTTAACCGGCTATGTTTATTCGGCTAATTTTAGCACTGCTCTTAGAATGTCCTATAGTTATCCTGCCACGTTACGTGCTGAAAATCAGCATTTATCCAGTTAACTTAGCTGGATAGCAGTCTTTGCCCTGGAATGCTCCCGCCCTTGAGTTAGCCAGGTAACTATGTGTGTGTGTGTGTGTGTGTGTGTGGAGGGGGCAGGTGGGATTTTCATATCCTGCCATTTGTCTAAGTCCAAATTTAGTCAGACAAACAGCACTGAATATATCAGCCACTCTGTAATCTAGCAGAGTCAAATAAAATCAGGTAAAACAAAGTACACCGACTTCATATTAGTTTTGGAGTCAGCTCATAAAATTCCATGGAAGACCAGTGGCATTTTACAAGCGCTGAATGTGCCTTGAAACAAATAAACCAAAATCCCCTCCCCCCCCTCCGTTCCACGCCCACTAAACTGATTAATTCACGAAGTGCACCTGTGTCTGCCAGCTCTTAAGCTGATATCTCTAATGGCTCCTGAGCCATTAACATTTGCAAACTGGCCCAAGATTTGCAATGGACCTGAGAGCCAATTTTCCCCTAGAGCGACTGCTACACTGTCACTGAGTAATTACATCAAATTGCTACACGGCTGCACGGAGTTAGTGGAAGAAGGGCAACACGGGTTCAGATAGTGACTGATCATTAGCCTACCTACTGTCACTGCTCACACCTGTCGCTGACAACTAGCAAATATAGTTTCTATTTGACTTCACAGTCATCTTAAATGGAAAGCAGCCAGAAGAAATAAAACATTATGCACTCAACGGGATTAATACCAGATAAATAATTGGCCCAAACCCCTGGAGAAAGTGGGATGGTTCAGAGATAAGCGAACAACTTCTCCTTCTGAGTTCTTGTTAAACAAGAGCAAGACTGTTAATATTTCTTCTTTCTGCCACTAATGATTAATGGATTGTTTTGTTTTTGTTTTTTTTTTCATGCAAAATGTACATGCGTAAAATGGATTTTAACAAGATTGGAAAGTACACAAAACTCCCAAAAGCAATTTTGCATTGAGCATTGAAGTTCTAAAATGTTTTGTTCGTGTGTGTGTGTGTGTGTGTGTGTGTGTGTGTGTGATGGAGAGGCTGTGTTGGTACATGTGAGCGAGAGTGTGTGTGTGTGAAAGAAAAACTGATTTCATGTGTGTGTGTATGTGTGTGTACGGCTATGTGACAGAAAAGCAAGAGTTGTGAGTGGTTTTTGTGCAAGAAAGTTTTTGGCTGTTTGTACGAGAGAGAGAGGCTGTTTGTTTACATGTGTGTGTATGTGAAACTGAGGCTTTGTGTATTGTCTGTATTTGAGAAGTAGCTTGAGGTAGTTTGTGTGTTTTTATGTTGGGTGACAAAGATGTCGTTTTGTAAGTGTGTTTATGTGCGTTTATTTATTTATTTATTTTTTTAATATACCGACATTCATCTCAATTGAGATATCACACCGGTTTACATTCAGGTACTGTAGGTATTTCTCTATCCCCAGGTATTTCTATATCCCCAGGTATTTCTCTATCCCCATGAATATGCATGAGAGAAAATTTACATGTTATGGAGGCAGTGCATGCAAATTTTCTCTCATGCATATTCATTGAGGATATCCCAAAAACCCGACTGGCTGGTGGCCCTCCAGGACAGGTTTGGGGACCACTGATCTAGAGGCCAGAATTCCACTGGTTTTGCCCAATATAACAAAGGATCTAATTATGCAACATAAACTGAGAACCCTGGAAATGTAATCTCTGTTCAGTTCTTCAAAGAACTCTTAGTTTCTTGATAAACATGGGAGTCTGGCACAGCAACAAACAGTTTTTTTTTATTGAATCTTCACCAACCGACTGTTTTCAAGGTCGTCACCCAGCTCCACTACCTTCTTCTGTTCAGGAACCTGGATGGCAAGTCCTCGGCAACCTTGCCTGCTGGCTTGGCACGCTGTGCCTTTGATTAAACTCTGCTGAAGTATAATGAGTTGGCAAGCAGTGCTGTTGCCTTGACAGTGCCCACTCTTGCATGCACCCAGAGAAGGCTTATCTTAGGACTGTCACACAATTCACAGCATGGGCAATGGGGTAGGCATTGCTTCTTCTAGGTTCGAGACTGAAAGGGTCAATATCTGGCTTTCAGTACGTACTGCTACTCTCTTACTCGCCCGCTCCTGTTCTCTGACTAACAGCCCTCATTTTGGCTTATTTCACCAATTTTGTTTTCTGCGCACAAACAATCCACAGTGTGCTTTCTGCCAACTGATTTGTTAGCAACAAAGAGGTGACATTTGTTACAAATTTGGCTGCTTCGATGGTTGGATATAGAAGAGCACCGAAAGGGTGATCACAGCCAAGAAATCTGTTGTTTGTGAAATCTTCTACCTTGGTGCAGCAAATTTTACTCTTAGTCCCTGCCTCAAATATATAAATGTTATACATTTATAACAGGAAGAAAAGTGCTAAGAGCTGTGGTTCTCCCCTGCAAAGCTCACAATCTCAAGACTCTGGGGGCTTGGCTGGTGACCCAGTGGCAAGGCTATGGCCATACAGAGGGACCTGCCTTTGATTCCCATACTGGCAGGGAGCTGGCAATGCTGTGAGGGCAGCATTTATAGCCCCAGGGAAGGGATTGAGGGAAAGCTTAGCAATCACTCAACGGTGACATCTACTGGCCAGATTCAGACCACGTTTGCATGCTTCGAAAAAAAACATGGTCGTGTGACACAAGCCCTGACTGAGAGCTACAAAGGCTGGCTTAAAGGGAGGGTGAGGGATATAAAATTGGTAGTCAACGCTACCATTAGCTTGTGCAAGGGACCTCCGACTGCCATTTGGTGCTGCTCCAGCTGTGCGGGGCTCCCTAATCTCATGGAACCAATTGGCCCCATGTGGTTCCAACTGCAAGATGGATAGAGCGACACTAGGTGGATAGGAGGGAATCAGAGGGCTCCCGTAAAGTCAGCAGTACCCATTGGTACCATTTCCCAGCCCTAGTTCCAGCTGAGCTGGAAGAATGTAGCAGAAGGAGGGAAACTATTGGATAAAAAAAACCCCCAAACTATCCCACCATTTTGTTTTTGGTGGATTACACAAAATGTACTTTTACTTTCTAATTCTTATGCCCTGAAACTTATGTTCTCTCACAGCATGCTGCATACTAGGGCCTGGTTAGAGCCACCGCATTTCCTGAGGCCCTTTTATAAGCCAGGCGGCCAGCACTTCCTGGAGGCGCTGACTGATGATGTCATCTCTGCTCCAAGTTATAAAGAAGCTCTGTGCAAGCACCCAGTGCCCCAGCAACAGGTCTCCTGCTGTGCTCCTGCCTGCAGTACTAGTTGCTTTGTGGGCCTGTTGTCTTCCTGCCTTTCTGTGGTCCAGTTCTCCTGCCTTGGTATGCGCCAGCCTCCCTGCCCAGTCCTGCCTTGTCTGTGTCTCCTTGGATTTGATCTTCAGTTGCTGACTTTGGACTGAACATTGACCTTGCCTTGCCTTGCCTGCCATGACCCTCGCCTGACTCTATCCTTGCCTGCCGTCATGACCCCCAGCTCTGAGCACTCTTGCTTGCTATTGGCCTGCAGCCTGTCACGTGGGAGAGAGCCACCTTTCAGTACTCCCTTGTCAAGTTGGCCCAAGGGTCCACTTTTTGCCCCATTACAAGGGTGCCATCTGGTGCTGAGACAGGTGCCAACGTGATGTCGTTTCAGGGCAGCTGCCAGGGCCCAAGATTTGGAGGAAAACAGGAAGTGCTGAACAGCTTAGCTGAGTGGCAGTGCTTACAACGGTGTGTGTTTCTCTCTCCCTCGCAGAAGTAACCAGTGAGAGAGACAGGGAGGAAATCCATGGATTTTTTTTTTCTCCTGTCCCTCTTATCTTGACTTTAATATCTCTCTGCTTACCCCTCATCCACTCACCCCAGTGTCAGCCCAGTCCAGAGAGGCCCAGGTCCCAGCCTCGGCTCTGGCTAGGTTTTTTGGTGAGAAGAAGTGGATAGGGGCTCGAGGAGGCCCCAGAAACTGAGGCAGTAGTTGGAGGAGGGGGGTGGGGAGAGGGTGTTGCTGGTAAGGACATGTTTAGATTTAAAAAACATATATATTTATTTTGGTTCAGCAAACAAACTGAACTGAAATAAACATTAAACAAACTAAAACCCAAATAACCCTTCCCCGAAACAAAAAACCCCCCACAAATTGAAACCACAAATTTCCCCCTGCACATCCCTACTTAAGTTTTGACTGCAACGCAGAACACGTGCAATAGAACTGATCAGCAGTGTGCATGTGTTCCCAGAATAATAATGGCAGGAGATCATAGGTTAATTCAATACATTTGCAAGGAACTTGTTCACCTTCCTCTAATTAACCTTTACTGCTAGGGTTATTACCCCCCTGACATTCTGCAGGGCAGCTGTTTCATATCTGCCCTCCCCACACCACAAGCATTTATCATTTCTTCTCCGTGCTTACCAGAGGGGGTCAGGAAAAGATCCATTTGGACTGAGAAGTCCACTTAACTGCCTGATGTGTGAACTATGAGGAATCTAGCAGGAAGCCAAAACAATATAGTTGACATTTACTCAGTGGCAAGGGCTCAAGCACAGCTTACAAAGATATTTTCGCCTCCTCTCCTACCAGAGCCTAATTTCAAAGCAGGGCTTTCCTTAATCTGTAGATCCCACCTCCCCCGCACTCACCATCCCACCCCCAGGCTAAGTAAAACAAAAACCCCAGTGATTTAATTCAGCAGAGAAGTGAAAGAGGAGAGCCAGCAAGGATATGTTTGTTTCATGATGTCCTATTTATCTGTCGACTCCCAGAACGTGGCACATTTCAATGCCGAGTGTGTGTGAGCTGGCCTCTGTTGAAAATGACACAGACTTTTCAAGCTAAGCTGTGGTGCTGTCATTGCTGGAGGGAGGACATGCAGGGTGTGCGGGATGGATAAAGAAAGGGCAGTTTTGTAACAGGCTTTCTGTACTGTTCCATGAGGTGTCCGGGAAGCCCTCGATTCTATCCCTGCCTTCCGCTCATGGACCCGGATACCTGCAGAACCCTGTACATTAATCCACAGGTATTTTGCTTCCCGAGTGACCGAGGGTCAGTATTTCCCAGACTTCAGAATCACAAAAGTTTCATATGCAGTCGGCATGTTCCAAAGGTGCATAACAAGGTTAAAAAAAACCCCATAGTATCATAGTCCCAGTTTTCAACAGATAAATATATATACACTAGAGGAGAGTAGAAACCGGGAAAGGGGTGGGGAGAGGGGGGATATGATACAGACATGCAAATACCTCAAAGGTACCAATAATGCACATGAAACAAACCTTTTGCAGTCAAAAGAATGTTCTAGAACAAGAGGTCACAGCATCAGGTTCCAAGAGGGCAGGCACAGGAGCAATATCAGAAAATGTTTTTTTCAGTAACGTGTGGTGGATGCAAGCAACGGTCTCCCAGCGTTGGAGGCAAAAGCATTAACAGAATACAAGAAAGCCTGGTATGAGAAAGGCCAGAGGATCCCTAGTCGAGTGAAGGGAAAGCCAGAGAGTCAGCTGGGGTCTGTGGGCCTTACAGTCCTTCTTTATTATATTTATTTATTCCATCTTATTATCCACTATTTCTCCAAATTCAATGCGGATTACAACTTTATATACACAAATAAAGTATAATATACAATCTAAAATACATAAAACACATTATAACACACATTATACCATACAATAAAACAATAGCAGCACATAACGACAGCACTAGCCATTCAATATTATCCTAGAAGATCTGCCCTACAAGAAAGCCTTTACCATTTTCCTAAATCTTAAATAATCACTTTTTTTTCTCTCATCTAAAGGTAATGTATTCCATAACTTTGGTGATAAATCACAATCACACAACTATATAAAAAGAGAGAAAAAAATTAATAAAACCATTAAAATATTAAATAAAATACAAAATGACAATTTTTTTTAAAATATTAAGGTGTATTGGGGTAAAATTACATTTGGAGAGAGAGATAAAAACAATTTTAGGGAGACGAAAACTCTACAGTAAGGAATCCTTTTGTTGGATTACAAATTCATTAAACATTACCAGTGTGTTTTGTTCCATAAAACTTTGGAACAGCTAGTGTGAAAGCATGCTACGTAGTAGCTTATAAGCTAAAAGAGGAACACAGTGGTATTGCAGTTATCTGCCCTCATATTCTGTGCTTCCATGTATTACATCTCCCTTATGTCGCTCCACGTAGGCTGAACTGCTGCACAATTCTGGTCCTCAAGCCTGGTTTTCAGGATATCCACCATGACACGTCATCAGGCCTATTTGCATGCATTTGGTCAAAGAACCAGATTGATTTGCAAAGCTTGGTTACCCAGAAAGCCAGACCTATATATGCCATTAAGCAGTCCTTGAAGAGAAGGGTTGGGCGCCTTTGATGTGAGACTTATAGTGGGGGCTGTGCTTCCCGTTTGGTGACCTTCCTTTGAATTGTCAACTTAGTTCTGGTAGTTGCGGTCTGCTTCTGCTATAGACAATTTCGGGTACAAACTGTTTTCCCAGTAAGGCAATTCCCTTTTCACTTCTCTTCTGAACCTTCCTCCTTTCAGCTTTACACCATAACCTCTTGTCTTTAATCTTCTTTATGATAGAAAATGCTATCTTTTTGTACATTATGGAAGGCTGCCATATTTTTGAATGCTTCAATCACCCTCCCTCCTTCCCCTTTCAGTCTGGCAAATTAAATGGCAAAATGTTTTTCAAAATGTGGAGTCCGGGCCTAAATAAACGCACACGCTCCAGGATTTGCAGTCGTTTCCAGCTCTGCTCCCAGATCGCTTGGCCGAATTTGATGGCTTGCCTCATGTTTATGCTCATGAATAAATTAGCAGCTTGGGTTATCACGCGTGACGGAGTAAGTCAGTCTATTTTGTTAATCCTTATTCCAATTCATTTGAAACTCGCCATTCTGCTTTTTTTTTTATTCTGAATGGAAAGGAGAGTGCGCTGCTGCAGGAACTGAAATCTGCCAACTTGCTGACTGGTGATCCACCGTTCATTTGGCTTTTTTTGCGATTCCTGAACTGAGTCTTATGATTCATTTTTTGAGACTTCTGAGACTGATTTGCTGCGCAAGGCAAGTAGAGATAACATGGACAGCACAAGGAGGTGGGTAAGAGGAGAGTTCAAACTTCCACTCCTCCTGGGCTCTGCTCATCCCCCAAACGTAACATCGTCCTAGACAAAAGTGTGTGCAGAAATATTATATTCCCTAAAAGATGTGCAGTGACTGCTGCAGGACCTGTGACCCATCCTTACATTTGCCCTCGGCTCATTAATCTCATGTGACTTGATCAGAAAAATGGTGTGCTTCTAAGAAGGTACAAATATACCAGAGTAAAACTGGCATGGCACCTTAACAGATCTATGGCGAGTCGGCACTTTGCAGAAGCACCATACTCAGTTTCAAGAAAGAGGAAAGGCAGCTGGGTCAATGTGAAGGATGGAGTGAGTGAGTGTGTGAGTGATGTTTCCTAGTGAGCAAAGGCAGACGTGAGGTCCAGGACTGGGAGTGCACAAAAGAATGGGAAAAAATGTGGACGAACAGGAATTTTAAAAATTACTCTCAGTAGCCACTGAAAAAAATGTCTCTTGAGTTCTGTTCTTGATGCATCAAAGTATTGTGCACAATGCTGTGTAATAATGGGCTATAAAATGAATCATATTATTAGTAATAGGAATTTATCTTTAAATTTGATTGCAATCCACCTTGCAACTTGCCTGTAAAAGGTATAATATGAAATATTCATAAATAAATAGAACAGTATTCGTAACATTAACAATAACACAGCTGTGCCTTTTTATTATAACTTCCTGTCCTCCTACAGTAACTTTCTTAAAGTAAATCTATTGTGCTGTTCAGACGATGCTACAAACAACTGGCTTTTACAAA
The DNA here is from genome assembly GCF_901001135.1 of Rhinatrema bivittatum. NCBI lineage: Eukaryota > Metazoa > Chordata > Amphibia > Gymnophiona > Rhinatrematidae > Rhinatrema > Rhinatrema bivittatum. Next base: position 52,521,373 of record NC_042632.1, on the reverse strand, counting down.
TAAAGGACCACTGTAATAATAATGATAATAATAATAATAATAATAATATGCATGTAGCAGTTGCTTTCCTTTTGATAACCAATGTTTCTGTAGGAAATGCAAATGTATTGAAATAGTTATTTATAGAATTATATTCATCTTCCATCATCATTTCTTGATGATCATTCCTCTGTGCTGTTCTGAGCTGGGTTTAGCTACTTTCTGAAGGGAACACATACCAATTAATCCCATTTTGATGGAAGATCTTGATTTATATTCAAAGTCAACCTACATAGGAGGACATGTCGCCCTGATGATGCCTTCCTGAAATAATGCAATTGCGTTCTCAGAAGTATCACGTCGGGTTTTCATTACGTTTTGTGAGGGCAAGGCTTTCCGGTCGGTGCTCACTGACTCATCGTCGTGAGCTCGTTCACACAGAGCTCAGAGGCTGTCGCCAGTTTTACCCTGACGCACACGCTGTCTGCAGTGCTCCCCAAATCCTGTATCGTTTCAGTGAATGCATTCATGTGGTTGAGCGCTAGCTTCTTGAATTTGAATACAGAACTGAAAGGTTCTTTGCTGGATGCTACTGCCAGATCTGGACCCTCTTGCAGGGTTTAATGTATCAGAGCACCAGAGCTTTGGACACTTCTCCAGTTCTACAAAATTCTGGAGCTTAGACCATGCCATTGTATCTTCTGCTTTGAAATAAAAGATATTCGGACTGGGGATATTCAATGTTGTCCCTCCTGTGCATACCTTTTTTTGTGCACCACAGAATTTCATAGACTGGAGGCCTCTGCTTCTAATTCTGCAGCCAGCAACCGTTGCCACTGCAGTATCTTCTGGCGGGCCGATGAATGTTTTACAAATAATCATTTGCATTTATCCAGATGGTCTTTGTTCAGGATGGGTGTGTTGATGCGACGTATCACATCAGGCATTCACTAATTTCCTTATCAGGATTTGCTTCGCTTTGCATTTCTGATGAGGTTTCAGCTGACAACAGGTTGGAAAATTAAAATTGGCGACATCTGAGCACTTACTCAGAGGAAGACAAATGTAAACAGAGAAAAGCTCTGAACAAACCTTGCAAATAATCAAAATGATTTGGAGGTTGACTTATGTCAGACTTATGTGAGCATGAATTCCCCAGAGGTATTGTTGTATTAATAAAGCAGCCTAACACCTGTTTTATTTTTCCACAGTGCTACATTTGATAGCACATTATTAAATTGCTGGATTTAATACAAAGCATTATTAATTTATAGTACATGGTGCCTGGCAGCCTGCAGAGGCTATAGAATACGTTGTTTCAACTGAACGTGTATATATTAGGAGAAGACGTAGGACGTATGGAAGAACCAAAAGCCAACCTAGGAAATGAGAGCAAAGGAAGATTAGACAAAATGCCCGCAAAGCAGAAGAAAACGATACTGCACAATAGGCAGTGATAGAAAGGACTGAGACTTGCATGAAGATCCTTGCATAAGCCCAAGCCTAGGCCCAGGCACAAGGCCATGTTTTTCACGAGAGACTGCCAATCTAAAGGGAAACTGATAGGAAATTCCCCAGGAACTTCTAGGGGGCACTCCATGAAGTTAGCATGTGGCACATTTAAAAACTAATTGGAGAAAGTTCTTTTTCACTCAACGCACAATTAAACTCTGGAATTTGTTGCCAGAGGACGTGGTTAGTGCAGTTAGTATAGCTGGGTTTAAAAAAGGATTGGATAAGTTCTTAGAGGAGAAGTCCATTACCTGCTATTAATTAAGTTGACTTAGATAATAACCACCGCTATTACTAGCAACGGTAACATGGAATAGACAGTTTTTGGGTAATTGCCAGGTTCTTATGGCCTGGATTGGCCACTGTTGGAAACAGGATGCTGGGCTTGATGGACCCTTGGTCTGACCCAGTATGGCATGTTCTTATGTTCTTAACTTGGATCTACTTCCTGCAACTGCACAGCTGTAGCCAGTGGACCATCAGGCCAAGCTTGTGTTGAGTGAGGATATTACAACAACAATAATAATAATAATAATAAGCATTTCATTTCTCAAGCATTTTTTGCAAGACAGAGACAGAATGTTCAGCAATCAAAATCAATTTAACAGAGGGGAAATTAGTTTGTAGCTAGTGAAAGTAAAAAGCAAAAAAAATAGCAGAACAGGGATATGGAAAAGGCCAAGGAAAGCACAGCAGAAGAAAGAGAAAATACTGTATTTTTATAGTAACATATAGTAATGATAGAAGATAAAGACCAAATTGGTCCATCCAGTCTGCCCAGCAAGTTGCTCATGGTAGTAAGCGCCACTTTTACCCTTCCACTTCCCTTCTTCTGCCATTTGACCTCACTGCACCCCCCCTCCCCCCCCCCCCCCCCGACACACACACACACACCTTTTCCCACAACTGTTCTTCCTTTTCAATCACGGCCTAGCAATAAGAGGGCTGGCCCAGGTTGCAATAGCGAAAACATCAGCACTCTCCGACAGGTCAGAGGACACCGACGAATCCAGCATTTCCCAACCTTTTCAAGCGTAAAGCAGGCCTGAATTAAGAAAACTGTCATGGGGGCCTTCCAACCTCCGTGGAGCAGGCAGCGTGGAGAGGGCTCATATACGCCAAGAGAAAAGCACGGGAAGCAACGAAAGCCCCAGCAGTCTCTCTTCCAAATTTTAAGAGGAGGAGGAGGAGGGAGGCATAGATGCATGGGCCCCATCACAATGAAGAAGCGTTCCAGTTAGCTCCTAAAATTAACTGACGTGTCAGTATCACAGAAAAAGGCTCTGGCAGCTCCCCCCACACCACCAGCTTTAAGCAGATGTGGTTAGATGTATTTATATACATATAGGAGACATACATACTCACAGTGCACTCTTGGTATTATTCCTCCAGTCGTTATCTGTGAATTCATCCCACCATCTACATGCCCCCTCCTGCACTGGAGGATGATGTCCCACGTTTCTCAGCAAACACTTCCTTGGACTTCAGCCACAGTTTGGCCCAGTTGCTGTGCATACAGGAGTCTCGCCTTGGAGCCCCTCCTCCTCCCTCCTTCTGTTGTTCTCTGCTTCATTCTCTCCACTCTCAGCTACTTTCTAACCTGGGAACATCACCCACCCTCCCCAGCACCTTTCCCTGCAGATCCTTCTGCTCCCTCCGCTGTCTGTGACTCCGGCTCCTTTCCTTCCCTGAACTCCTCACTACACATGCACTCTTCTGTGTCCCAATATGCAGGAGAAAGCACAAATCCATGCAGTGCAGGCAGCTTAGTTAGTCACCTTGGATGCCACAAGTGGCTGCCAGATCTTTTCCCAACACTCAAGGGAGAGTCACATCCAGTACTCGGTGCATACTCTCCCCGTCCCACGTAGCCCGGGGATAAGAGTCTGAGAGGGAGGCAGCTGCACTCTGTGCAATGGGCATGCTAGATATATCTAATTATCTATGCTATTGTATCACTGATGTTATATGTTATCTTTATTGTTTTTTTATGTCATTGTGATCTGGACTGTTTGGTCAAGAAAGGCAGAATATCAGCCTTTTAAATTAAACTAAATTATATTAAATAAATATGCTTTTTGAAGGTTCACAGATGAAGGCGTGAGATGGCTAGCAGAAGGAAACTGGTTCTATGCGTTAGAAAGACGAAGGGAAACTTTTCCTTCCTTCAGTGGAGCGTCTCCATATCAGCAGAAGGATATTTTTCGCAGACCACTGAAGGAGATGATGAAAAGGAGGGATAGCGGGAGGCTGCTCTGCCTCTGACATCCTTTCAACGTAAGGTGAAAACGCTGGCTAGAGCGCGGCTCAAACAGAATGAAAGATGCACGCGGGCTTCCTGCCGGCTCCAAGATCATCCCCAACTTACAGGGCCACATTTTATTTCTGAAAAGCTGCAGGTAAACCTTGGATCGTACAGTGTTGTGGTGAGCTTGCCCCATGCAGGTCTGACCATAAAGCACCTCCGTCAGGAGCAGCAATTAAAGGAGTAAATTTTCAAAGGGATCTCATCTGCATATAAAAAACCCCCACATATGCGTGTAATTGGCTTCTAGATATATCTGTGCCATTTTATAACCCTCGAGAGTATGTGGCTTTTGGTTTCATTTATTAGACCGGAGGAAAAAAAGGAACTGTCCAGAGGCATTCCAGGTCAGGGGTCAGAAGTGTATGCAGTAGTTGGTAAGCTATACGCACGTATACATTACCAAATTTATTCATACTCTTTTACACCTGCTAATTGGCTGGCACAAGTGAAATCGCACTTGTCTGCAAATTTTGGGTGGGAGGTCTGGGTGAGCTGGTAGGGGTTCAGGTTAAGTGCCAGAGGGTCTAGGCGAAATGGAAAAAAACAGGGTGAACTGCTGATTCCAACCATTCATGCATGTAAGTATTTTCAGAACAGCAGACATGCATGCTCTGGAACTATGGCTTCTGATCCTCAGGGTTTGTAAACTGCAAATTTCGGAGAATATTTTTCAGACAATTAGGTGTATTTGGCAGGTACTAAAAATAGGTGTTTATTGATGTAATCAAGGTGAGAATTAAATTTTGGGGCACATTTTTAGACGGATTACATTTAATAAGTTACAAATCAGTTTATTCTAAAATGTTTACATGCTGTGTTGTGCAGTGTGTGTGTGTGGCTAGGGTGGGAGTGGCGGGGGGGTGTGTGTAACTGAGGGAGATGAGGTAATAATGTGGGGGCGAATGGGGCTGGTAAGGTTGTGTATGTGTATGTGACTGGGGGGGGGGGGGGTGTGGAGGCCTTGGGGCTGGGGGTGGGGTCAGTAGGGGATGAGAGGGTAGGGAGTGTGTATGCCTGGGTGGGTCCCTGCCCATTGCACTCCTCTCCTCCCCAATGCACTTCCCCATTGCACTCTCCATTCCCTCCCTTTCCATTGCACTGCTGGCCCCTTTCACTCCCCTTCCCCCTTGCTTCCCCTCTCCACTGCCCTTCCCTGACCATTCCTCCAGTTCGCTCTTCCTTCAGCCAGCAGGACTTGGGCTCCCTGCCAGCTCACGCCTCCCGTGGCTCCGCTTTTCTTTTTCTGCTGGAGGGGCTTCAGGCCCCCGCTAGCCCGCTCGATGATGTCACCCGGCCGCTGTGTGCTGCTTTGTCTTGACCCTCAGTGGACGGATGACATCATCTGAGCGCCTCCGGTAGGCTTACTTTTTTGTTTTGTTTTTTTCTGGTTAAACCCCCAAAACCCCAGTTTTCCCCCATCAGAGGTGGTTTATTGAGGTGCTGCAAAGGGCTTTGGTGATGGCAGTGGCAGTGGCAGTTGCAGAGGAGAAAGTGTAATTTCTTCAAGTCAATTCTGTGTACTTTGCCGCAAACAAGGTAAACGTCTTGTATGTATATATTTATTTAACCAATCAAAAAAAGGAGGATGTATACAATTAACAGTAATTTAAAAAAAAGAATTAAAAAAAGATTGAAACGCCGAGGCGCCATTACTGCATAAAAGACAACTAGCAGAAATAATCCTGTCAAATTGAATGACTAGCGCTGGAAAGGCAAAACTGATTTCGGAGTTGAAATTATAAATACAAGGCATCCCCTGAAGAAGACTGGAAACAGTCGAAACATGGCCCATGTCGGGACAGTTTTGGGACAGTTGTGAAATAAACATTTACAGTGGGGCTAAGTATAATTAATCTCAGAATTTCAATGATAAAACCAGTAGGGTTAAGTAGAATATAGAACATCAATGACAGGGACATTTTTGATATAAAAATAGAATTCATGGTGATAGTGATATTAGTAAATCAATTGCGTTGATCCTAGGAGTTATTAAATAATTTTGGGTTTTGGGGTAAATTAAAAATAGAATAGTTGTTTTAAATTTATTAAATAATATTAAAAAACTTTTGAGTAAATGAGGAACTGCACCAAATGATTATATATCTAGTGCTTGACTAATCGCTGAATTTGCCTGCGGCCCATTGCGTGGCGAGAGGCGATGGATTAAATCCTATTTGCACTACTACTGATGGTGTATGTTCCTATTAATTTGTTTATGAGTGCAATTAATAGTAATTTAAAAAAAAGAATTAAAAAAGATTGTATACATCCTCCTTTTTTTGATTGATCAAATTGGCTGGTGAGGATATAAAGCTTCTGTTTGGTGATTTCATATATTTATTTAACACCATAGAAAGAAATCACAACTTATTAAATATATATATATATACACAGAGAGAGAGAGAAATAAGGAAAAATGAGAGCAAAAGAGGAAGCGATGAATCCAAGAAACAGGCTTGCTGGTATTTTGGAAAATATGGCGAAGCTCCTGTGGCTTTAAGAGGCATAAAATAATTGGGCAGTAAATGCTGGGTTTAAAAAGCCAAGCTGCGGGCAATTTAAGTGTAGGAACTGGGGGAGGGAGGGAATCTAACAATTGCCAAAGCTTAAAAAAAAAAAAAAAAGCACAGCAGCTTACGTTTTAAGGAAGAATATAGATGTGCATCACGGTTTTCAAATTGTAGGGCAGGTGCAGAGCATTTAGCATTTCCCTGCGCGTGAACGAACTTGCTGACTCCCTTCCTCCTTCCTTGCCTATTTAAGCTACCCTGGTTTGTATTTGGGGCCCCCCCCCCAGATATTCTCTGCAGTTTGACTTGTGGGGGGGACACCCGTCCTCAATGGCCGAGCTGAGCTGGGAAACCAGCATCCACGCTCCCAGCCTGCCCCATAACCATCTTGTAAGATCCGGCAGGACACCAGCGGTTCACAGCGGCGGCGGCTCTGGCTGTTATAAGTGCTTAATAGGCAGTTTCTTTCCCCGTGTTTTTATGGGAGATTTCTCCACCTATGTAAGGAAGCACTGGAGGAGCCGCGGGGGTGCGCTAAGCCTTTGTTACTGTACTGCAGCTACCAGGTAATCAGAAAGTAAAATTACAGTCAATTATGAGCTCTGCAAGGGAAGAGTGAGGAAAGCACGGCCTGGCAGCTGCTGTATGAAAAGGCTGCGCTGCTTCCCGTGAGTGATCCCACCGCTAGCCGCAGAGAAAAAAAGTCCTGCTTCAAATATTCCGAAATCAGAGAGCCAGGAGGAAGAAACACGCAGAAGGGAGGGAGGCGTGACAGGGAGAGGACAACCTCTGTGCAAACCGGGCCTTCAGAGTGAGGTGGCAAGGGTGTCAGAGTGGCCGACGGGCCTGCAGTCATTGCGCTCTTTAGCTCCTTCTTATAGGGAGGATTTGTTGTACTAGAATTTTACTGCTGGGCAAACATGCAGGAGGCGACCAAGAGTCAAACAGAGAGCCGGAGAGGCGTGCAAGAAGCATGGAAGTCAGTTTGCTCCAAAATGGACCTGCTTTTGCCCAAGGCTTTAATTTGCGGCAACTTCTGTAAGGGTGGAAAAAAAAAAAAAAAAGAGAGAGACTGTGCCAAACCTTGTGCAGAACCTGTTGCAGATTTTTGCTGCTTAACTGCTAAATATACAGTAAAGATTGGACTAAGGTCTCACAGTTCTCTTTTTCTTACATGGCGTTATGAAGTGCCGAGCTGTCATGTTAGTCCACTTGAACACATGGAAATAATAGTTAAATAAAAACAAAGCAATAAAATGCCATAAACTTCAAGATAACAGAATATTTAAAAAGCATGTCAACAAATGTACATGATGCAACACACAATGTGCAAGAGAATAAAAAAAAACCACCAAAGCATTATCCAATATACGTAACAAAAGAATACATTAAGTAATCAACATGTCATAGAAAAACTGCAACTAAAACATATTTTAAAATGCAGCATCTAGTGATGGGGTGGGGAAGTTTGGTAAATGATCTGGGTGAAGGAGGGACTCCTGTAATCCAAGCATTCTTATCTGATTCAGGGAATTAATTATCGTAAAGATGCACTGGTGGTTTCCCTGAGCAGGCCTGAACTTTCAAAATGGGTTCATACCTGAGGGCCCCCCCCCCCCCCATCGTGCTGAAAAGGTACCTACTCTGCATTGGGGAGCGAGATGATGATGAGCCTGCCCCCCCTCAGGGGGCCCTCCCCTTCCACCTGGATTAATATCGGGATGGGCTCCTGGTGACAGCGGTGGCAGGATGTACACGGCTGTTAGGCGAGTCTTCCCTTAGGTTTGAGGTGATATGGCAGATATGTGAGACATGCAGAACAGAGTGGCTGTGAGGGGTTCTATGTCTCAGTTCTACGCCTTTCACGGACACCGAACTCACTAGAAAGTCAGTATAAAAAAATGAACTAGATTTGTTAAATATATTTATTTATTTTATTTATTTATTATTTTTGTTATACCGAGTTTCATGATAGGGATCACATCAACCCGGTTTACAAATAACAATGTGTGCAAAGTATAGCGTAACTTAATAAATATTTCCAATACAAATTTAGACTTTTTATGCTAGGAAAGGAGAAATAGATTAAGCACGAGTGCTCTGTAAAGCAGAGATGGGCCAAACATTTTGGCCTGAGGGCCACACTGGGGTCCTGGTCCAGGTGGGAGGCCACTGAGAATGTGAGTAGGGGGAGCACTAGCTCTGGTAATCTGAGGAGTGGGGACCCTTGCAAGTACTGCCCTAGCGATGCACCCTCTGACCGTGCATTCCTGTTATCTCCGCCGAGGCCCAGGACTTGACTCAGAGCCACAGGCCAGATTAAAAGCTCCAGCGGGCCAGATGTAGCTGGTAGGCCATCGTGTCAGCCCAGGCATTTTCTATTACAAAATAAAGTCGCAGGTCATAAATTCCTGCATTTTTAGTTTACCACTGGGGTATTTTTATTTCCTGTTTATTATTATTATTAAAAAACATGTTAATGCCACTGTTATTTCAAAAGGCCACAAATAAAAAATATACATAAAACATCCAATTACATAAAACAAATGTTAAACAATGAAAAGAGCAATTGTGCATTACCAGCTCTTATAAAATAATTTATTTTATTTATTTAATACTTTTTATATACCGATGTTTCATGAGAACATATCAAATCGGTTTACATTAGTTAACAAATATTCATTTAAAAATATTTGCATTTCTATCCATTAGCACCTTCGGACCTGTCTCACCCTTTGTAGTGCTATAAATATTGGGTAAATTCAGGTACAGGGAAGTGGAACTGTAAATATTTCAAATTTTTAAATAATTCGAATTAGTATTAATTTTTATATTTGTTTAATCTGTTTTTTGTGAAGGGAGATGGCGGGCAAGATGGCGGCATAGCAGGAAGCAGGAATACCGAGCTCCACACTGAATCTTATTTTTTCCTATTTAATATTATGCCTGCTAAACGTAAAGGTAAAGTAAGGATTTACCCCACCGAATCCTTGCCACCGATGACTCAACTGGAAATTGATCGGTTCCTCTCCGCTTCAGTAAGTCAAGGAACCGAGGAACCCGCTGAGAGCCCTTGTGGAAGAGAGCAGGGTGCACTCTTGGAGGAGGTTTCCTTGAGCCCTGAACAACGGCAACCTCCGGCACAGCGCGAAACCGAGGCTGAACCGTTTCTGGCGCATACCGATGACGCGGTAGAAGCGCCGGAACAGGGGGGGGAGAAGCCCCAGAGGAGGAACGCGCTGCAACTTCACAGAACGCCGTGGAGGGAGATCCCCGCGGCGAACGAGGAGAGTCTGGGCCGCAGAATGCCGATGGAGGAGAGCGGGAGAGGTTATCTGCGGAAGATCAAGTCCAGAGTACATCTAAATCTGGAGGTGAGACTGTGGTCAATTTTACTAGACCACAGACTATCACATTGGAAAGCATTTGGGAGGTTATGATGGGGTTCGGGGCCTCCATGAACAGATTAGAGGAAAAAATGGACTCTGTTGCCCAAAATTCACAAGTAAAAATAGAAGAAATGCAGCAACGGGTAACCCAGAATTCTACTAAAATCGGCGAGGCAGAAATTAAGATAAATTCCTTACAAGAATTAAATGGAACTATCATACGAGATCAGATATCTTGTTTACGGAGACTGGAGGCTATGGAGAACAGTTCGAAACATTTAAATATTAGGATGTTAAATTTTCCAAAAGTGATGGGAGAAATCCCTTTCACTACTCTAAAAAGATTTCTCTCCAAGGTTCTCTCTTTTCCGTCAGATAAATTGCCGTCTATAAATTCTTGTTACTTTATAAATAAGAGAACCTCGGCTAGAGGAATAAATCAGGCAAACATACCAGCTAATTTGACTAGCTTCCTTGAAAGTTCAACTATGGAAGTCATAGAGAGAGGAACTCTCTTGGCATCCTTTATTTATAAGCAAGATGTAAATGCCATTATGAAAATGTATTTTAGGAAATTTCCTTTGAGTTTTCATGATCAGCCGGTAAAATTATTTCCAGACGTGGCCCAGGCCACGCAAACTAGGAGAAGAGAATTTCTTTCTCTTAGGAAAAATATGATTGATTTGGGATTTTCCTTTGTTTTACGTTACCCATGCAAATGTGTGTTAAGAAAAGGCAATGAAGTGTATGTTTTCTATCAGTTTGAACAGTTAAAGAAATTTATGGAGGCCAGATTACCAACTACATCCTCTCCAATACCTACCAATATGTAAGGGTGTGAAATAAATGTACTGAAGAATTGCTATGTTAGTGCCCTGATTTAATTTAATATTGAAGTTTACACTTTTTATTCTCTTCTAAGTTTTCACTTGCCCTCCTCAAAAGTTACTTTAAATAATTATGTTATCGAGAGATTCGTAATAATGAGTTTTATTATTATATGTTGTAAGAGAATATGCTTAGAAATGTTTAAGAAGTGTTATAGATAATTTGCGCAAATTACAGCATATGTTATAAAATGATTTATTTCTTGATATGTATAAATAAAAACTGATAAATAAAGAATTTAAAAAAAAAAAAAAAAGAATCTGTTTTTTGTTTATGTGATATCTCTTATTTTATATGTTTTATGAATGTTTTTTGTACACCGTCTTGATCTTATTGTGGAAATTAGCGTTATGGCCACTGCTACAAAAAGCTCGGTTTAATTCGCAGGGTAAACCAGTCTGCTAAATAGACAAGCAACTAAAAAGACAGGTTGAATGATGCATAGCAACCCAGATATACAGGTACTTGTGTGCAGACAAAATGAATAGACGGCACTTTCAGTACAATACAGATGAGGCTCCCATTGACAGCGTCATACTGAATGTGGATCAGGAGAATTCTGAAATGATTTAAGGTCACTGCAATTCTCAATATTTCTTCAGGACTCTGAAACCTTTTTAAGCAGATGGTTGTCTTGGCTGCTCACTTATGACTCCCAGGTTGGAGAAGATGCTTAATTGTTGCCCCTTCATTGAGGCAACGTACCAAAAGACACTGTGTGCTTCCCTCAGCTGGGCACCTGTGACACACACAGCACATGAAAAGGCAGCTTTTCCCCTCTTCTCTTCTGGCAACCTGTTTTGTTTATTTTGTTTAAACTAAATGAAACAGAAAATAAAACCCTGAAATGAAAAAAAATGAACTGCACCTTGTTTGTGTGCATATCCCTAATTCTTGCCTTTTAATCCTTGTTTCTGTTCTTCCAGAAGAGTTTATCTGTGGGATAAACATGCAGAAGTGATATACTCACACACAAGCTCTGTCTCACACACACATGCTTTCTCTCTTACAGCCCCCGATTCTCACACACACAGGTTCCTACTCCCAAACACTCTCTTTTACCCAGGCTCCCACTCACGCACACAGGTTCCAACTCTCACACGCAGGTTTCTACTTCCACACACACACACACACACACTCACAGGCTCTCACATGCTCTCTCCCACACACAGGCTTCCACTCTCACATGCTCTCTCTCTCTCTCTATCACACCACCTGCTTTCTCTCATACATACAGCAGACTTCTCACTCCCATGCTCTCTCATACACGGAGACACACACACACACAGAGGCTTCTCACTCCCATGCTCTCTCTCATACAGACACACACACACACACACACACATCATCTTCTTAATCCCATGCTCTTTCACACACAGGCACACACACACATACATGCTTGTCTCATTCTCTCTCTCTCTCAAACATACACACACACACTCACACTCAGGTCCTCCCCCTCTCTTCCAGGCTCCTTGCTACAAGGCCTCTTCTCTGACCGTGCGGGATGAGCTCCCTGACAGCCCTACGATGGCCCTGTAATGGGCCTCTCCTCTCAGGCCCAGGACCACCCATGGTTACGCCACTGTAGCCAACATGTGGACAGCAGGTGGAATTTGGGATAAGGATCCCAGATCGCAAATTTGTCAATGTATCACTGTGACCTACTGTGCTGGGACAGAGCCCAAAATGGATTAATCAGAGAAAACCAAGCACTGGAAACCTGTGCAAAGACATGCAGCAGTCTCTGTATAAAAAAAAAAAAAAAAGGAACCATCCGTTTAATTCCTCAGTCTTAAATATTAAATTCAATTTCTAGATTTTTTTTTTCCAGGAAACTTAAGTGCCAAAAAAATATCCAGATCTTGTATGGATGTTATAACTGTTTAAGGAAATACAAATGAAGCAATAACATTTATTCCAATAAGCATTACGCTTAAAAAAAAATCCCTCTATATCACAGCCAGCTCCTCTCCTGTTGCATCTGTGCTCATCACTTCACCTTTTCAGGACTGATTTGCCTTAATGGTAGCTTGCGCTTTGTGCACAAAACATATCAAGCGAGAGGCAGTGTGCTGATGTACAAGTCATTTTCCTGTGTGTAGTCATTCATCACCGGCAGGCAGAAATCAGGAATTCAATTAATTGCTGCACACAATGAGTCTGCTTCGTGCTAGTTCTCCTTTCAAATGAAACTGTTTTGTCACTGCAAAATATCAGGGCTAAAGCCTCATAAAAAAAAAAAAAATGTCCGCTGTGACTCTGGTAATTAAAGCAATAAGGGCCTGTTAGGAGATGCACGAGGCAGGTCAACTCCAATCCAATTAAAAAAATGAGCCCAGAGATGGAAAGGCCAGGCTTTTTGGGGGCAGCGTGCGAAAGAAACTAGCGAAAGCAGAATATTCTCTGGCTAATAAAACTCAAAGCACAGCTGACAGGGTGCGAGGATAAATAAATAGTCAGGAAGTATCTGAAAGAGTAGGAAATTCCACTTTCAGTTTATTAGCTTCAATCCAAGTCACTCTCTGTCCTCGGCTTTTTCATCGTTGTTAACTGTAGGTGAAAGCAATGGGTTTGGGGTTTTTTTTTTTTCGTGCTACTGTTAAATAGGGATATGCGCTCGATTTCTAACGAAACGAGAAAAGCAGCAGAAATGCTTGTTTTGTTAGAAAATGAAATGAAAATAAAGCCCCCTCTTAAATTTGGGGCATTTTCATTCCCTTTCATTTTGGAAAAAATGAAAGACCCCAACGCCATCAAAATTAAACATTACATCCCAGCCTCAGGGCCTTTCCCTATCTTCCATGGACAACTTTTATACCTTCCGTGTGGTTCCGAGGAATCAAAATGGGACAGGAGTGATCCCCAATTACTCCTGGCCCACCAGTTCCTATTTTCAAAATGGCACTGGTCAGCCATTGGCATTGTTGGTCAGCTGGCGCCATTTTGTAAAAGGACCTGGCAGGGCAAGAGTAACTGTGAATTGCTCCTGACCATTACAAGTTTGCAGATATTATTGACATTTACTATTTTGATAAAAACAAAAGCACATCCTTAGCGTACTTTTGCTTTGAAAATTGGTGCAAAGTCTGCAGGTTAAAAGTACCTGTGGACTTTTTTTCCAGTGCATTCAGATGAACATTCTTCTCTGTGCTCCTAATATCCATAAAGGGGCTAATTTTCAAAGCTATCTATTGCATGGGGGTTGTGCGCATTAAAGTATGTGCATAGCCTGATTTCATGCCTATTTTTGTGAACAAGAATAGGCATTCAAGGGTGGAGCTGAACCCAACGTCTAGCCTGGTCCTGCACAGGTAACTAGGGGAACACTAGGGGCACTATCTCACACCTTCAAAGATCAAGTATACCTTAGTGGTGGTGAATTTGTGCATGATCTTATGGATACTTTTCAAAATGAAATTATGTACACAAGGTTGCTTTGAAAGCTGGTATGGTTTGGCAAGGCATAACAGACAAGTTATTATAAAGTGCTTTATATCCCTGTAAGATTTTTTTTGTGTTGAATTCCTTTCCAATGCTGTTGCTATATTTATTCGGTGTCCTTTCTGTCTACTTATGATTCTCATTACATTGGGTTTTAGACTATTGTCCTTCCTGACACAGCTACCCCGAATCATGACTCGTGTTGGGGCAGATTTTCAAAAAAATAGGGGCAGATTTTCAAAAGCCTACGCGCGCCGGGCCTATTTTAGGAAGGCCCGGCGACGCGCGTATGTCCCGGGGCTTCGAAAAAGGAGCGGGGCACGGACAGGGCTGTCCGGGGGGTGGGGTCAGAGGCTCCCGGAACACTGGCCATTTGCCACTGTGCCGGGGGATCGCGTGCCGGCAGGTCCGGGGGGTGGGGGGGGGGGTCTAGATTAGGGCTAGGGGGCGGGAGGGTTAGGGGAAGAGGAAAGGAGGTTAGGTTAGGGGGGAGGGAATGGGGGAAGGCCGCGGGCATCGGCGCACGCAAGTTGCACAATTGTGTGCATCGTCCCCCAATTTTATAACATGCGCGTACCCGTGCATGCATATTATAAAATCGTTCATCCATGTGCGCGCGCTAGTTTTGAAAATCTACCCCATATTTTTTACCATTTTACTTTTGATATAAAATTACCCACAACATGAAAATGTATTAAGGAGACCAAGATGGCCACCGAGTGAGAAGCAGGCTAAGAGATCTCTATCTCCTTGCTCCATTTTGCTGCTAATTAATTTTCCTGCAATATGCCTCATGCTATTAGAAATGAAACACAGTTACAGCACATCCATAGAAGAGTGTATGAAAGGCGAGGTGACAGCGACTGATGTTGTAAACAGAGCATGCAGTACAAATGCATAAAGATGGGAAGATTAAGTAAATATCGGGAAGTAATAAGAAGTTCAACAAAAAAAATAAGATAGCACAAAATGCACAGTTACCGGCATAATAACAGGACACTCACCCGGGACCATAGCGGCTACAAATGTACTGAATGGCACGTGAAAGGCGGAAGTTCCGGCAACAGGGATTAAATCAACAAAATGCGTGCGAAAACATAGAAAAAAACAAAAAACAGAGAGGACTGCAGAAAGCCAATTATAAAAGATAAAATATGTAAATGATGCCAGAAATGATGAAATAAATTAAATTGAACGGGACGTGGATGAGGCAAACCTATCACAGGTAAAATATATAATCAAACATATGAACAACCAGGTCCCATCGTTATTAAGCAAAGGAAGATACATCCTGTATACATAAGAAACAAAATTACGATGAAAATCTATTTTAAAAAAAAGAGTCTAAATACGTAGAAAAAACTGAATTTAGTAAAAACTGAATATAGAAAAAAAAAGACCATACAATCAAAATGTTTAGACCTATGACGCTTAAGCATCTGTTCCTGGAATCAAATCCCTGGTCTAGCGTCTCTGGATACTCCACAATTCCAAATAACAGTTTATTAGCATTTATCCGATAAGTCCTCAGGTGGGATTTGAACCCTGTTCCACCTGACAAGAAGGCCGATGCCTTCTCTACTGAGCCACTGCTCAGTTCCTGAAGTTTGGTATAAAAGTTCAGCTTTACAAGTTCAGCTTTAACCAATATCCAGTTCAATATTCAATGTTCCAGAGTCTGGCCCTGTTGGGCCTAACTGCCACCACCCACCGTATCCTTCGGGTTGAGTATTTCTCTTCCCAAGGATACAACCACCCACCGGCAGTTCTCGCAGCAAATGTGTCTATATTGTAAGTCCAGACCAACAAAGTCCCCTGGCTCACCTTCCTTGTGATGGGGTTGGTCGTCCTCCCCACGGTCGGGTTGTCTGGTATCAAAGCATCCTTACAGCAGCCTGGTAGTCCGACCTTCCTCCCTCAGTCCCCGGCTGGAGACTGAGACTGCTCTCCTAGGGAGTCCTTTTTATCCTGTGGCTAACTCCGCCTCTTCCGCCAGCTGATTGGCTCCTTTAGCCACACCCTCAACTTCCCACACCTGTGGTTCCTCTGGTCTTATAACATCCAGGGGAAGGAACCAAGGGATGTCTCTTGCCTGGTGTTGCCCTATTTCCATTCCCCCCCTTCTCCTGCATCTTTAGTTCCTGGGCCTTTATCTGGCGGTTCTGGGCTAGCATAGTGACCCCGTCACAAGACCATAGGGTGACACTGAATTAAGAAGATGTATCCAACTTTGTTCATGTTGGGATAGTAGCCGGGAGAAATCACCACCACGTGATGGCGGAGTTACAATTTCCAGAATGCAAAAAATGGAGCTGAGAGAGGGAATGTTTTTTTTCAGAGCAATGGAATGACAAGGGAGCATTCTCCGGCACAGTGCGAATGCATGAGCAACGTTCATAAATCCGGGTGGGTACAGAGCGAGAGGCCTCACCTACATAGATTAGGGGACAGGGACACAAAACGATATATAACCACCCTCAGGTTGCAGATGAGTTTGGGACAAGGGGACTGCTTGGATGATCTTCTCTACCTCTTTGGGGTTAGTTCATCCTGAACTAAGTGGGATGCAGCCTGGTGGAAGTTCAATAGAGGCATAGAAACTTGATGGCAGAAAAAAGACCATGTGGTCCATCTTGTCTGCCAAGAACGGTCCACGCTGGATAGGCAAGATGAGTTATTTGGTCTTGAGGCCACCAGTGGGCAGTCTGGCTGAGGTTGGAAGGGGAATGTCTGGGGTACTGTGGTTACATAGGCCTGTGGGAGGTGAGGTGGAAGGTGAGTGAGGAAGTGTGGTGAAAAAAAAAAGGACTGGACAGCTTGAATTTTTGAATAAAATAATTTGGTGACGTCCTCTGCTGAGGAGCTCTCCATTGTGGTACTGATTGCCATAGAGTTGGGTCTGGAGAGTTTCATAACTAGTTAGAATAGTATTTCTTAAGTGAACTATAATAACCACAATACTACAATCTGATTATATTGTATTGTCTATTATACATGGACTCTGTCAGTTTGCAGGTCCATGATTTTAAAAACTTTATAGCCTGGACATCCTAATGATAATTAGAGCTACAAAACTGAGGCAACAAATTGTGGCATTTCACTGACTGTTCACTTCACATGTAAAGTGAGTAATAACATTAAAAGCTTTCTCATTAACCTATGACAGCAATTTGCAATTTTATCAAGCACATAAACGTGCAATGCTGCCTGCCTTCAGTGACACTGACCAGCTATCACCATGTCTCTCAGATCGCACAGATTCCTCAAAAAATGTTTCATAACTCCAATGCTGGTGAAAGGTCTCAGATTTATAGTGCTGGAAACTAAAGCCCCTGTTCCTCCAGAGGCAAAGGACAACCAACACAGGCTTCCCACACATTTCCTCTCTTCTGTCCTACACCATGTTTTGGAGTGGTAGAAGGGCCAGTGCTCCCCAAACCTGGCCTGGTGATCGTGCAACCAGTCGGATTGTCAGGATATCCAATAAACCTGCATACACTAGACACCTATGTAAATTTGGCTCATGCATATCTGCTGTGAATACCTAGTTGGCTGTGGGGCCACCAGGGCAAGTCTGGCAACCACCTCTGAATGAGGAGAAGAAGTCATTCAATTTCCTTGTTGATCACAGTTTGGAAAATGGATAGAGGCTCCCCACTCATTTCAAGTTGGCTAACAAACGGCATTAAAATGGCAATGAATTCACTTATGGCTATATTCAACTAGATTTAAACCAGTGGTTTAGATCGGTTGTTCTCAATCCCGTCCTCAAGTATCCCCCTAGCTAGTCTGGTTTCCAGCATATCCACAATGAATATGCATGAGAAAGATTTGTGTTCAGTGGAGGAAGTATAAGTAAACCTGTTCATTTTGAATATCTTGAAAATTAGACAGTTTTCACCCAAAACAGTGGTGGTACAGTGCATCAGGGCTTCAAGAAAGCAAAGGTGTTAACTTGCATGAAGCAGCAGTTACAATCCTAAACAGCAGTGGTAAGAGCACATCAGGGCTCTAGGAAAGCATAGGGATTGTCATCTTTCTGATAGATTTTGGCTATGCTTCGATTGGAATAGATATGAGAAGAGGGTTGAGAGATCTGGTGGAAGTTGGTGTTGGGTTGAATTTTGGAATTAAATATGCACATCTACCAAGAGAGGATGAAACTCAGCCGGGCAACCTATATGGGCCAGTTTGGTTTGTATCTGCCATCATTTACTATGTTATTATGATCTAGATATTCATTATTAAAAATGTGATAAGCCAGCCAATTTCCAAAACCCTTCAAATTCCCTTTTGACTGTGTCACAGTTACTGGGATCTGGGTAACCCACCCCCAGGAGCAGTGCAGGACTGCAAGGCAGGACTCTGGGCTAAACAAGGGTCGGTCTTCCACCTAGCTAGCCCCCTTCCCCGCAGGTTGAGCCCTTGAGTTCTGGGGGCCAGTAGGTCTTTGCAGGGGCAGTTACATCATGGAGAGTCCGGACAGGGTAGAATGAGACTAGATAGGCTGGAGCAAGGCTGGAGAGTCAAAGCTGGAGTCAGGGTTGAGCAGACTGGGGCTTGAAGCAGACAGAGACAGGGCAAGGATACTGAGCAAGAACTGGGGCAGGATACTCATACAGGGCAAGGCAGGCAGTAACAAGGCTGGATTGGGTAGGGCAAATCAAAACCAAACGAAGACAGGACTGGAAATGGCAGACAGGACAGGACCTGCAAGGGTCAGATCTAGTGGTGAGTCCAAAAGGAAGACAAGGAAGAGTCAGGGAGGACTGACATGGACAGGTAGGTGGGTGAGAATATAAGACAAGGCTGGGCAGGCTGGAGAGACAATGCAAGGCTGGAGAGATGGTAAAGGTCATTGGCAACATGCACTACTCAAGTAAGAGGACCTGTTGCTGAGGCACCTTGTGTATGAGAGTGCCGATGATGTCATCAGGAGGCACCAGAGTAGGTTTCCCGCCATGGGTCCTTTAAGGCTGGGCACTTTGGGTGCTCAGTTGCGGGATTTTCGGTGAGGGGGGGGGGGCAGCTGGTGACATCCTGGGTTGCACAGAACAGCATTGGCTCTCAAAGGTGGTTTCTTTGCCACAAAACTGATCTGCCGGCGTCGGGGGTAAGGTGGCTCGCTGGGCCATCCCGTGAGCCGGCGAATGTAACAATACGTGCACCATGACATTTTGTAATAGACTTATTTATTGTTTTCTTGGTGGCACAGAGAATAGTGACACAGTACTTAAAGAAAACATTCTGTTTGCCTTCCGCAAGGAACGTCGGAGATGAATGGCTATATTTCATAGTGCTAGTTCAGTTTGGATTCTCTGGCTTCAGCATTACCGGAACGAATACAGAGAAATGTATTTTTCTTTCCGGCAGTCCTGTTTTCTGATACATGATGGCCTTAAAGGGTCAGGGAATCTGACACACAGCCGTGCTGCTTGAGAAAACCCGGCTCTCACGTCTGCCGTTCTGAGTCGTACCGTCACAATTTTCGGATTTTGGCTAAGTGACTTGTGTCTTAAGCAGCTGTTAACCAGAATGAACCCCCCCCCCCCCAAAACTCCACATCTTCCCTATAGCAATGTAACATTTAGTTTCCGAGGAATTTGCAGGGGAGGAGGTGAACGGACAGCACCCAGTCCTGGTGATATACAGCGTTCAGTGATCCATCCCAGGCAGAAAGAAATACTCTGGGATTCAGGTAAAAATATTGTAGCTTTCAAAGACTGAAGGACATCATTTTAATTGACTTAAGTGGTGGCAGCAGGCATTATCACGAGATAGTGCCCACGTTTACAGCTGATCCAAGCTGAAAAGGAGGACATGTACACCAGGATACTTATCTGATATGGTCCAGTGTCGTTGAAAATGGAAAGAAATCAATTTAAAACTTTTCCTGAATTCGCAAAATGTAGGGTTTTGGTTTTTTTTAATACTATTGCTTGAGCAGCAAGACTGTGTGAGAGCTGCTGCTGATGATGATGATAAATGCCTGGATACCCGTGGTCCTGGATTCACCAGCACTAAAGTTCCAGTTTCTAAGCTGGAGTCGGTTTTATTCCAAATTATTGTCCAAACTCTCTGTAATAAAAAAAAGACGACCTTCTCAGTTCCACACATTAAGCACAGGGACAGTAGCTTTCAAATGGGAGCACAGGCTCATATATATTATAAAATTGCTGCGTCTCTGGGTGTGTCGGCGTGCGCCCGGAGACGCGGACATTCTATCACATACGTGCGCATACGCGTGTGTGTTATGAAACAGCCCAGGCTGTGCACCTAATATTAATCTTGTGCGCACCCAGCATATGTGAGGGAAATTTTATAACAGGCGCTAGTCCACAGCAGGACCAGCCTGCACTCCCCCAATCACCCGACCCCCCTTAAAGCCCCCTCACAAATGCCTGCAAATAGTTTTATTAAGTAAAGTCATGTGGCCTCTTGGCCCTGCCCCCCAATGCTCATGCCCCACCCACCCCACACCCCGCCCCTTTTTTGTCAGATGTGAGATATTCACACAATGGGACTTGTGCGCGCACATGGGCGGCTTTACATCCTACAAGCTCGCACATCTGATTCTGTCACACACCCAGCTTTTAAAATTCACCTATAAGAGAATAACTTTCAAGCAACTGCGTGAGGTGGCACATTCGCCATATAATTAGCAGCTGTAAAAATATGCGAGGAAGTTGGGAAATGCACATATGTGAGTAGGGGGGAATGTCACTAGACCCCCTTCTTTGCAAGCGTAAATGTGCGCACGAAAGTGAAAATACACTTTACGTTCTAAAAATATGGCGAACGCGAGCAGAGGTCACTTATGCGCATATGTGCTTATATTTACACACATAACATCTTGAAAATTCACCCTCCCGAGGGTCTGATGTCCGAAGCCTTCTTAGCTCATAGAATGACAATTTGCTGTAGTAAATCCAGCCCTAAGTGAGGCAGGATATTTACTTCATCTTTTTAACCTAGCAGTTTCCTTCTGTTCCTTTGGATGGTTCCAGTAGGAACCAGGGCTGGGATCTGGCACCGTGAGCCTTCATTCACAATTGTCCAGGGACTTTTCTCCTCTATTTTATATCCGCTCCCAACTTACTTCAGTCCGGTCACAGGAGTGTCAGTCCTCGGCCGGGCGGCGGGCACCAGAGCTCCACCCGGTATCCTGGGCCATTGATGTTGGCTTTGGTATTCCATGAACACCAATGATTCCCTCCCTCCCTCCCTCCCTCCTAGGAGCTGTGATCAGGGGGCCTCTGCAGCCCCAGTCAACCCAATCAGCGGAAAATCTGCACGGCAGGCCACGGCCCTGCGACCGAGCCACGTGGGTCGGCCCTGAGCGTGGGGATTTCTTGCGTCTTCAAACCTGGAGGTAAGAGGAATGCTAACTTCCATGCCACAAATCCGTTATCAGCGGCGTCACGGGTCTCCTGACTTCTTAGTCAGCGACAGAAGCTTCAGAATTTTAATTACTTTCTTTTTTTTTCTTATGTACGTCTGAAACCGTATTTAAAAAAAAAAAAACCCACAGCATTATCCTGGAAGAACCGTGTTTCCCTTTCATACCCAGAAATTCTTTTCATGTTTGTGGTTGTTAAATGTCACAATGCAGAACTGCTCTTTGTTCTTTCAGAAGAAATGCTAAACTGCCCGCTCAGAGAGAGATTTAATGCAAAGCGCTTGCAATCAAAGCTTAGGGAGGATAGATCCTATTCTTATTATACGGATCTGAGCGGCAAGCACCTAAGACATCTGATAAGGGTGACAGCAATTCACAGAGGTATGCTGGCCAGTCATGTGTTACTGGTTGGCAAACTAACAATGATGGATTTACTTAGCCTTAGGTTTTTCCAGCTGCTGAACAGCTGGGCCTGCTCTTAATAAATGGAGAAGGATAGAGTGCCTTGGTAAATTGAGCTGCTGTGAAGGGGATCCAGTTAATCCCCATCGACTATCTCTCAGTAGAAAGAGGGAATTTTTCTTGTTGCTTGTCATTCGCCCTCTGCAGGAAAGCAAAGGCACAGTCACCACTTCTTGCCGACAGAGAGGGAGCAGCACGCAGCGGTGATAGGTCACATACTGTGGGGTGAATTTTCAAAGAGTTACACATGTAAACATGAGCATGCGCGTACATGCTACTTTAGAAACATCAAACACATGCGCCTATTTTCACTTTCACACCCACATCTGCATGCGTAAAAAAAAGGGGTGGTCTGGGGCATTCTGGGATGGGGAGGAGATTTACACACGTAAGTCGCCGTTTTCTAAGAGACTTAACGGGAGTGCGTGTGATTAACTTCTTTGCGCAATTTTACACCTGAGCAATTGATAACAGACCTCACTCAGTGGCTTGAAAGTTATTCTCTTACAGGTGAATTTTAAAAGCTGGGTGTGTGACAGAATCAGATGCGCGAGCTTGTAGGATGTAAAGCCGCCCACATGCGCACACAAGACCGTCAATAGTTGATCATTGGTTGGCTGGGAGGTCTAGGTGAACTGGGGAGGGGAGGTGAGGTTGAAGAACCAGGAGGGTCTTGAGGACCTGCAGAAGGACTGGGACACCCTGGTGGAGGAATTGGGAAAATTCGTCATTTCAATTTCGCGTGCAAAATTGAGAACATACCAACCTAGGCACGTAAATCGGGGTTTCGGCCAGCAAGTCGTATTTTTTTTTTCCATGTGGAAAATCAGACCTATGCGTGTTATTTGTCTCGCCGCTCTCTATCTGCCCTCCCCCAGGATCACCTCCAGGACCTTCGGGCATGAGAGCGCGCGCAGACAGGTTAAGGAAACATTCAAAGCTCCCTCTTCCACATTTTTACCCACCCAAAGGTTTTTCAGTAGCACCCTCCCTATTTTTATGTTGCTGTATTCCAGGGACATAGGCCGAAACTCGTTTGGTTTTTTTTTGCAGGAATGCAGGCATTTTACAAGACTTTGGCTTTTAAAATTTGATTCCTCAGGAGCCGTCCTTAAGTGCTGTGCAGCTTTTTTCCTTTCTGTTGCAACCGAATGGAAGAGGAGGGGGGCTTTGTGGGCTAATGGCTGAGCTCCGTAATGAACTAGGAGCTGCAGTCCCTAAGTCCACCCGTGATTGTGATCTTTAGCATCACTTTATGGCTTTGCCATTGTGCTCAAGTATAATTGGCCGTTGCAACTTTGCTTTATTTCTGCATTATAAGCTAGTGCACTGCTATATCATCCATCCCGATGATAGCCACACAGCGATAACTGATGTACTAAATTATAAAGTCCATTTGTATCTTAACTGGATGAGATATAAATCACAATTACCACTATATCATTACTTTTATTATCGTTAATATTGCCATCACTACATCATTATTCATAAGACTATTCACTCGCATATAATTCACTGATAATTCCATTTGAATTCCTAGCAAGCATTCCACTGTACACCTCATCAGCAAAACGTACTCAAGCCATTAGATTAAGGTCACATTTATTTGAAATATTGTTTAGGCATGGCAATACTGCGCCCGGACTTCCCTTAAGATTGTATCAAGCTTACAGAAGTGGGGCTGCCAATATTCTTTTTCAGTACTCAGTCAGCAGTTAAGATTTAAAAAAAAAAACAAAATCACTGATTTTTCGCTCACGCCAAAATAATAAGGGCTTTGAAAGCTCCTTCTGCTTAGTCACTCTGCTCTGAGCTCAAGCAAAGTGTGATGCCATGGTGCTCTGCATAGCACTCCTGCTGACAAATCTCAGTTACGAAATACTGTAGTCGAGTTTAGTTAAAGAATTTTACTGAAACAAGCAGCTTGACCACAATAATAATAAAAAAAAAAGCATATCTTCTTCTTTTGCATGGAAAAAAAAATACATTATCTAACCAGAAAAGCACAATCAACCACAGTGAGAAGTGAGATTCAAAACTGGGAGGCTTGATGGCTCAAAACAGAAATGTTGTTATTCTGAGAAATCCCTGCTTCTCAAATTTGTAAAGCCTGAAATATTATTTTCCACTGAAGTAATGCAGACAGCAAGGTTTGTAATACTTGAAGGGATCTACCATATCAGTACTGACTTATGAATAATTATCACTAAGCATTAGAATATAAATTTTCATGAATTATGAACTATTTTGAAACTCCGTGCCATTATTTTTAGATGTCCAAGGCTGTTCCAGATAAATAAATCACTGAGAGGGAAAGCATCATATATCTGAGCTAGTCCACTGTTGACTGCTCCAAATGGATCAGCTAGCAATTAATCTAGTAAGACAGAACAAGTAATACAATGACAAAAGATGGCAGATGTAAATCCAAACAAAGAAAGGTGTGATCAAATATCATCAAGTTGTCCGCAGTGTGTGGTAGAAGCAAATTTACATGGGTAAAATGCATTTACATGTGTAAAACCCAGGTTAAGCATATAAATGCTTTTGAAAATAAGGCCATAGATTACAAGCATTTTAATTGCATATATAAAAGCTTAAAAAAATGATCTTTTAAAGACATTGTATGGAGGAATGGGGATACGATGATTATATGATTATACCATTGACCACAGCATGTGGTAACCTGTTATAAGTATATTCCTCTTCTCTATTATAATATTTAGTTTAAATATTTTCAATGGACAGTCTTTTTAAGTGATCTCTATTAGTTATTTTACATTTTTTCACTTGGTGGCATTGTATGCAGTATTGATCATTTTTACTCTGCCATAGGTCCACCTGCGGCCTAGCATGCACCATGTTACCATGGAAACAGGATGACCATAGAGACTACAGGCACAGTGCAGCCCTGGTGTAAGGGGAAGAGGTTCCGGTGGGGAGAGGGATTCAGGTATTCCTGTTGGGTTCCACTTCCTAACCCTGATCTGTCTGTCCACATGCTGGTGTTAAATGACATGCACAAAATGCAACAACATTTCATTTTTTGTTTTGTGTCTTTTCAGATTGGAACTTTGTTAAAAAAAAAACCTACAATACACCCCTTCTGAATAATCACTTAGGGGTTGATTTTAAAAGGCGCGTGCGAGCGTTCAAGTGTGCACGATTCCTGGCGGAGCAGAAGTAAACTCCGCGTTCTGGCCAGCTACCGGCGTACACTTTCCCGGGACTGTGTCTAATGGTGCTGTCCCAGCCCGCCCCCTTACCCCTCCCAGACCCCGCCCCAAGCCCGCCCCTCCCAGACCCCGCCCCTTTCTTCTAGCCTGGCACTTCTGCACATATCAGGGGTTACGCATGCGCCTGGGCCCTTTTGAAAATGCGCACAACGCACGTAGGGCCATGCGTGTAACCCCCGAATTTTACGCGTGCAAGGCTTTTAAAATTCGGGCATAAGTATTCTAAGATTCAGTTCTAGTCCTTCTTGCTTTACATGTCTGAATCTTTTTTTTTTAGAAATACCATGTAAATGTGCAAAAGAAAGGAATACACACATATTTTTGAAAAGATAGTTTTCGAAATGGAATGTGCAGTTAGCAAGAGGTTTCACAGGTGAAAAATCACTTTATTATAAACATTAGTGGACAGAGTAACAACTTATAAGGAAACTGACATGGTAATATTAGAAGTTCAATATGTAGGTGCATGCAGGCACTGGGTTCTAACCCTCAGATCAGTTCGGGACCTGAAGTAAGGGGGAAGAAGCATATTGGTTAAGGTAGCCTGCAAGGCAACACTTCCAGGTTTCAGGGATTGCTTGGGGCTTAATCAAAAGAGGATGCAGACAAACAGGAAGTCGTCTGCAGCAACCCAAAGGCTGACTCTCTTGCTTGCTGTCAGATTTGCTGCACACCAAAACTCAAATCTCCAGACTCTTTGGTTCCGGCCTGCCGCTGTAGTCTTGTAGTCCAAGATGCCTTGCTGCAGGTCTAACGGTGCCAGTCTGTTGCTAGTTCTGCTATTGCTCGTAAACTTGGTTTCCTGACCTGCAGTCCCAGCCTGGTTCTAGAACCTGACCCAGCCTTGCAACCTGCCTGATGATTCCAGTTCCTGACCCGCAGCCAAGGCTCTGCTCCAGCTCTTGCTCCCGCTGACTCCGAAATGCAGGCCTCCGTGTATCTGAGTGTAACTATTGGCTCCTGGTACTTCTTAATCCAAGCCTGTCCTAGCCCGTGCCAACACCCAGGGCCTGCTCCCGCCTGAGCCCTGGAAGTACCTGAGGAGTGGGAACCTGACGGCATGGAACAGAGAAAAGCATCTGTACAACTTAATTCTCAACTTGAAATCTAAAGGCCCTTGAGTAAGTTTTAATTGTAAAATCTATCACGCTGTGTAAGGTTCTAAGGTGCAATCCCTCCCCTTCATCTTGGCATAGCAACAGCACTAATTGCCAAGCCTATAACAGAAAGGTGATTGCTAATGATACCTCACTTGCATTAAAGAACTTTTTTTTTTCCATAATAGCGCAATTTGTACCATTATTTCATCTAATGCTTCTCTTGCTCCATCTGATTTTTAAATCAAAGTACTTACACAGGAAATTATAAGCTCTTCTACTTCTCTCAGTCATTGCAGAATAATTCCCAAAGCACAAGCATGACAAATTATTTTGGAAATAGTTTCTGAAAATTACCTACCTGTTATGGAAACGAATAGTGTGAATTACATATATACGCGATGTAATTCTGCTGATGAAGACATTGTAATCTTCCTTTGAAAGGTCCATGATTTCAAAGATAAGCTTGTTATGTATTTATTTATCCTTATTTTGTAGATATCAATTAGCTAACCCTTGGTGAGAACAAGCAGCATATAATAATCTATAATGAAACAGAAACATAACGAGAACATTGCTTTTCCATGGGGCCTGTGCAGCACCAAGCTGTAGAAGTGTACAGAATTTGTCTTTGAATGCTCAGAATAATTTCCTGCTCTTTTGTGAGAGGGACTGGGTTTTTGTTTTTTTTTTGTGATAATGTCACTCGGCGAATAATTGAAAGGTTTCTCTTCAAAAAAATGCATATGCACATAATTTTGCGAAACGTTTGTAGCCAACACATAGTTTGTGTGTGAAGAACAAACACTTAAATTCAGAAAAGGGGAGTCCTTATCAGTACTAGAAAAAATGAACAAATATGTTATGGTGTTGTGGATCACACTGGTATCACTTGTTAAAATGGTTTCTCACAGCCTCATTTACTAAGCATTTTTTTCCATAGACAGAATGGGAGAAAAGGCTTAGTACATTAGGCCCTCAGTGCACTATATATTAGGACACTATGCCAAAGAAATAAAGCCCAAACAAGTTGTAGACAGTGTTCTCTCTAAGCTGTGCATATGCACACCCACATACAACTTTCCCCCTGAGCGTAGGAAAGCCAGCAGAGCCACACTGGAGCCCATCCCATCATAGCCCAAAGATGACAGGAAGGAGGTGGGGCCATGGTGGAGAACAGGAGGAGGAGGAGGAGGCCTTGAGAGTTTGTGTATGCGTATGTGTGTGCGTGTGAATGTAAGAGAGAGAGAGCCTGTGTGTATGTGTGTGAGAGAGAGAGAACCAGTGTGTGAGTGCGCCTGTGTGCATGTATATGTGTGTGAGAGAGAGCCTGTGTGCATGTGTGTGTGAGAGCCTGTGCGCATGCCACATGTCACAAATACTACCGAGAGATACACAGCCATACAACTGTATTACCAATTTTCTTTTCTCTTATTCCAATGCTGAAAGATGCTCAGCCATGAATAATGCAGTTTTATGGCTCGGCATCTTTCATTATTGAAATAGACTTAAGAAATTTTGCAATCTGTAGCAAACTTTCTTCAGCCTTTATTTCACTACTGAAAGATGTACAACCATAAAACTGCATTACCAATGTTCTCCAGTCTTTATTTCAATACTAAAAGATGCACAACCATAAAACTGTTTTATAGTGGTGCATCCTTCAGTACTGAAATAGACTGAAGAAATTTTATAATCCTTAGCAAACTTTCTTCAGCCTTTATTTCACTGCTGAAAGATGCACCCATATCATCTTCCGCAACCACAAAAAGGTTAATTTTAAGTTTCCTTCATTTGCCCTCATCAAAGTTTTGATCACAGTAAGTAAAGTTGAATATTTCTCTATAATTTTGAATAATTTTGAGTAAGAAACACTTTCACTGAAAAAAATTCTAAAGAAATTTCTTGTGGAATATAATAAAGTCAAAAAAACAGGCGATAACAGCCATGGCTCCACGATCCACTTTGGAAGAAACAAGAATTTTATGCACAAATTATTACACAGAAATGTCAGCTTTTCTTTCTCACATTTTATGCCCAGTAGTTGCAGTATATATGGCACACAGGTAGCTGTAATGAAGTAAATATATGTAGTGGCTGCTATATCCATAAAATGTGAGAAAGCTAATTTTCCCTTTAAAAAAAATGTCTTTCCATCCCACCTAAATCAGATTCTATATATGATATCATAAACATAGCCATCCCTATGAATATTACATTGGGAAGGTAACTTTCAAACCGGCCTGCAGGCACATATTGGTGCATGTACATTGGCCTGCGCCCAAGGACACAGCTATTTTATAATTTGCATAGAGGTTGTAAAATAGCCCGGCCGCAGTCACATGTACACCATATTTTAAGTAGGTGCTGCGAGCGTGGACGAACGTTCGAGAGCGTGAGACCCTGTGCCACGGCAAGGCCTGCACATCCCTGGGGCTGGCCGCGGTCCACGCCTCTGGTGGGCGAACGCATCCAGGCACAGGCTGACTGGACCGTGAATACACTTAACTTGGAACAGAACATTCTGGAAAGGTTGAAGACTTGAAATCAGGAACAAGACGTGGAATGCAGGAATGAAGACTTGGACTCAGGAACGAAGATGCTGAGGACAGGCACCAACAAGAGACCAGTAACAGGAAGATCTTGAACGTGCTAGCAAACCATTGCGAAGGCCCAGAGGAAAGACTGAAGAGCCCTTTTATAGGGCTGGCAGGAGATGACATCATCAGGAGGTGCTATCCCAGAGCTTTGTCTAGTTCCAAGTCTTCAGTACCTTCGTCTAGATCCAAGTCCTGAGTCCTCGTCATGTTCACATCTCCAGAGTCATTTCTGTCCCCGCCTTCGTCTGTCCTGACGCACAAGAACATAAGAACATAAGAAATTTCCATTCTGGGTCAGACCAAGGGTCAATCAAGATCAGCATCCTATTTCCAACAGTGGCCAATCCAGGCTACAAGTACCTGGAAAGTACCCAAACACTTAGATCTCATGCTACTGATGCCAATTCCCTAAGTCAACTTCATTATTGGTAGTTAATGGACTTCCTCCAAGTACTTATCGAAACCTTTTTTAAACCCAGCTACACTAACTACACTAACCACATCCTCTGGCAACAAATTCCAGAGCTTAATTGTGTGTTCAGTGAAAAAGAATTTTCTCTGATTAGTTTTAAATGTGCTACTTGCTAACTTCATGGAATGCCCCCTAGTCCTTCTATTATCTGAAAGAGTAAATAACCGATTCACATCTACCCGTTCTAGACCTCTCATGATTTTAAACACCTCTATCATATCCCCCCTCAGCCATCACTTCTCCAAGCTGAACAGCCCTAATCTGTTTAGCCTTTCCTTATAGGGGAGATATTCCTCTCCCTTTATCATTTTGGTTGCCCTTCTCTGTAGCTTCTCCAGTGAAACCATATCTTTTTTGAGATACGGTGACCAGAATTGTACACAGTACTCAAGGTGCGGTCTCACCATGGAGCGATACAGAGGCAACTTCGGAGGTGCTTCAGGCTGCAGGAAGACATGGTGGCGATGGCAGCAACTCAGCACTGCAAGGAACAGGCAGTGGCACTGGCTCTCCAGCCACACAGAGAGGCAAGGTGGCATCCAGCCGGTATCGGGAGCCAGTTCAGGAGACAGATCGGCAGCCCAAGGCTGCACCGAGAGGTGAGTGAGCTGCTCATGGGATCCTCCCGCGAGCGGAATCACAACAGTGGATTTGCACTACCACTGTTTCTACCACTTAATGTTGGATTTTAAAAGGGGTGTGCGCCGATGCCATTACCAGTTTACCAGTTAGTCCCACTGTTCAACCAGTTAACAGCTAAGTCCTCCAGATCCCCCAGTTCAATAGCCTGTATTCCCCACAGTAACCTCAGTCCTTTACAGCCTCTGAAATGGCTCAATCTTTTCATTTTATAACTTGCATGCCATCCATAGCAGAAGTAATGTGACACGGCAGGGGAACTCAGCACGCACCAGGGCACGTAAGCATTTACACACGCATTGCTTGGCCAGGCCTCGACATGTCCAGGTCTCACCTAGACCATACCCACCCGTTTGAAAAGTTTTGAGATGTGTGCGCCACGGCGTTTACATGCGTATCTGGGTGCTTTTTAAAATATATTTGGTGTGCGCAAGCCCAACGTATTCACGCATCCCCTAATTAATGCGCGTGCTGGGCATTTAAAATTCACCTTTAAGTATTTTGTTTATGCATTCTCCACCTTGAAGGAGTTCATGATTTTCGGCTTCTGTTAGGCTGTGGCTTGGTAGAAACCTTGGATTCTTTATTCCCCCTAAGACTGTTTTCCCTTTCCTTACAGAAAACCCTGTTCTTATACTCTAGTTAAAATATCTCTCTCTTTCCACCATTAAGCATTTCTTCACAGGAACTTTCATTTAGGCCACCTTATTGCTTGCTCAGGCAAAACAATATCTTATGCTTCTTTTGGCGGCAGTGTTCCACTTATCATGCAACTGTCCCTACGAGGACATCTAGATATCTTCCGATACGCTCTCCCTTAGCACAACCCACATATACATGCATAAAACTGGGTTTTATGCACATAAATGGCCATAATAAAATAGCTCCAAAAAAATGCCTGATTTAACCCAGATAACCTGCACCTTACCTTGGGGGGTGGGCATTTTTTTTCCTTGCCTCAGGCAGCAGATTGCCTTGAGCCACCCCTGGCCATAATGGTCCCTCTTAATATTTGTATGACCACTAATATGGTTCTGCTTGTCCTTAGTAACTTTTAATTTTTGCAGTATGCACTTAAAAACCAAAACTCAGCAGTTCTTGCAAGTGTGAAAAATATTTCCAAACCGAGCCAAGATGAAATGAAATGATCTCAAAAACTTTTTAAGCAAAACGTTTCTGAAAAATAATGGAGCTTGATCTCACTCAACCCCAACTAAAACCCCATACTAAAATAGTCCCAATGTACACGCAGAGGTTATTGCTATCTAAGCTGTTTGAAAATTAATCTCATAAGCTACAGAAGGAAGGAGAGACATGATAAAAACATTCAAGGTTAGGGCTGTTCAGATTGAAGAAGAGAAGGCTGAGTAGGGATATGATAGAGGTCTACAAAATCATGAGAGGACTTGAATGGGTAACTGAGTTGGTTATTTACTCTTTCAGATAATAGAAGGACTAGGGGGCACTCCATGAAGTTAGAAAGTAGCTCATTGGATAAGTTCTTGGAGGAGAAGTCCATTAACTGCTATTAATCAAGTTGACTTAGGGAATAGCCACTGCTATTAATTGCATCAGTAGCATGGGATCTTCTTAGTGTTTGGGTAATTGCCAGGTTCTTGTGGCCTGGTTTGGCCTCTGTTGGAAACAGGATGCTGGGCTTGATGGACCCTTGGTCTGACCCAGTATGGCATTTTCTTATGTTCTTAATTAGTGTAGGAGGGTTTAAAAAAGGTTTGGATAAGTTCCTTGAGGAGAAGTCCATAAACTACTATTAACCAATAAGGAATAGCCAGTAGTTATTATCAGCATTAGCTTGGAATCTTTTTAATGTTTGCGTACTAGCCAGGTACTTGTGACTTGGATTGACCACTGTTGGATACAGTATGATGGGCTTGATGGACCCTTGGTCTGACCCATTATGGCATATCTTATGTTTTTATGTTCTAAATATCTTCTATGCATCAATAAGTTACCAGAAAGAAGCATTTTCCATCAAATAATATGCTCAAGGATAAGGGGGTCATCATATGAAGCTGAAAGGAAGGAGGCTCAAAAGGAATATAAGAAAATACTTTTTTTACTGAGATAGTGATGGTCATCTGACAAAGTAGGAACCAAAGTAGTGACACAATTCAAGAATGCTTGGGATCGACGCAAAGGGACCTTTGGGGTAGAGCAAGGGAGGTAGAAGAGCAAAGATCGAGTAGGAAATGCAGCAGTATAGTAGGTAGATACGAATAAGCAGGAGATCCAAATGATCCTTACCTTTTAACATCTTCTATGTTTCTATGTTCCCGTGCAATGCAACCTACACTATACGTGGTGTCTTCAGACATCCTCTTCAGCTTGATTGTACTGACCAGATAAAGGGGGCATAACTCTTGAAAGCTCATCAGAAATGTACTAAGTTAGTCCAAGAAAAAAGCATCACCATCAGCTTGCTCATGGGTCTTTAATTCAGTGATTTGAAGAATAATGCTCATACATATAGTATGCTAGATATTTTTGGTGTGTCTAAATCAGCATATAATAGAATGTTCTACTAAAAAGAACAAGAAAGTCTGTATTACACTAATAACAAGAGGTTTTCCAGTGTTCACTCTTCTAATATAGATTGTATTTCTATTGTATTTCAAGAGCCCTTCACAAAAGGGATCATTGCTCTTGGAAGCTTTCATACTTCAATTTATCTATCATCTGTCTCAAGTTTTCTCCTCCAGTGCTGCATTTATTCGGTAGACAGTAAGAGCCCAACTTCTTCACCATCCTGTTCCAAGCAGTCCATGTAAACACTGCTCTGTAACAAAAGTTAATTCAAAATGACAATACTGCTTGGGACCGCTTGGAAGATAAAGTGCTGTTCCTTAGGAAACAGAGAATTCTTTGTCGGGAACAGGAAGAGGAATGTCAGATCTTACCAGGCTTGTTACGTTTCTGTCCACTGTTTATACCAGCTATGGATTTTTACAGAAGGTGGAAGTATTGGGAAGACTTTGTTTACTGCAGGATTTGAGGTAGTGAACAATATCTATAAAAGAAATCTATTAGGTTGAGAAGATCTTAATTCAGCAGACATTATTCCATTTCCCAGTATTTCCTGACGTTCTTTATTATTCTTGTTTGCTTTCCTGTTATTAGTTGGTTTTATATGGGGGTCTAGGGTGATAAAAATGATGATGGATGTGTGGGGGTCATAGCTTATTTTAAATTGGGTGTATTGGGTTACACTTCCAGCAATGTAATTATTGGATATTCACATATTATATTACATTTATATTTATATACATTTTTTATAATAAAGCTATTGTAAACTGTTTGCAAACTATTTTTACTTTTATCATTTCTTTATATGGTCTCCCTTATTTTTGGTGTTTCACTTATGTGTATGTGAGGGATTTTTATTTGTATCCTTCACTTTTTGGGTAGAAAAATGTAAAGCCAGGACAAAGTAAAGATGATATAGAACTTCACTTAGCTGATATAGAAATCTGAACTTTTACTGATATCAAAGGGCACAAAAATGGATAAGGCTGGGTTATTTATAATGGTTACAATTTCTATTGCCATTCTAGTACTTTTTTTTTTGGTGGTGGTGGTGGTGGGTGGGAGAAGGAGCCGAGCAGCTTCTTCCTGATGTTCTGGCCTTCTAGCTAAACTCAAGCTACTTCAGGCCTGGTTTTATCCTATTGCATGCATGGTCTTCCCGTCCTCGTCCTCTTAAGGAAATTAATACCGAGATCAGAAATACAAATCCGTGCATGCATTGGGCTATGTCCAGGCCTGGATTAGCATGTCCCTGGTGTGATTCCAACTGAATCAGAAAGGGAAACATCTGCGGTTCAGCTTCATGAAGACATCCCCTTGAAAACGGGAACTCATGCATAGTTACAGAGATACACAGAAGCCATGCATATTTTAAATAGAGATGTGCATTCATTTTCTTTTGTCTAAACTTTTTATTTTAGAAATTTGTGGCATAGAAGAATGAAGGAGACACATGTCACAAACAAAGACAATACAATAAAAAGAAGAATAAGAGAAACATTTAAACATAACAAATACCAAACTTCAGGGAGGTACAAAGGAAATGTTGGTAATGCTGGTTTTTTATCAGTTGGGGAGGGCCTTTTTTGTTTGGTTTTTTCTTTTGCTTTTTTATTCCTCCCTTCTATTTATTTATTGTTGCTATGGT
Organism: Rhinatrema bivittatum; assembly: GCF_901001135.1. Lineage (NCBI taxonomy): Eukaryota > Metazoa > Chordata > Amphibia > Gymnophiona > Rhinatrematidae > Rhinatrema > Rhinatrema bivittatum. The sequence continues at coordinate 52,487,246 of NC_042632.1, read as the reverse complement.
GTTTATTTTCTAATAAAAAAAATGAACTGAAATAAACATCAAATAAAATGACAAATAAATTAAAAAAAAGAAACAAATTAAAAAAAACCCCAAAACAAAATATTTTTCTGTCTGCACCCCTTATTTTTACTTAAGGGATGGAAGGGAGATATTCTCCTTCCAAGCAACTATTACTCATATTGCAAAAGCAAATTAAAATGTCCTTGTAAATAATGCATGGAAATTAGTTTCTGCAGATGCATTAGATCAGTGGTTCTCAAGCCAGGCCATGGGAATGGCCACAGCCAGGTTATTTATTTATTTATTTCCAAACATTTAATATTCCATCTTTTTACAAAATAGCCTCAAAGTGGATTACAATCAAATGACAACAGACTAACAGGCACACACGTGATAACATTAGTTGAGGGGTGTTGTGCTATTATCATTCCAGGCACTGTGGATATTTCTTCCTCATTAACGGGAAGGCCTGCTTGAACAACCATGCCATTGCTTTCTTTCCAGAAAGTGCGGCAGGACGGAGGCCAGCCAGGACACAAGTTGCTTCTGCTCCGATGGAGCAGTAAGTAAAAAAATAAAAAAATAATTTTAGTTAGGTAGGGGTTGGGGTGGAAAGAGAAGGAAGGTTAGGCAAGGGAGTAGGGAACTTGATAAAATTCACAAACCGCCCACGCACACCGCATGCGTATGTGTGCATGGCCCATAGAATTTCTGAGTTTAAGTTAAAAGGCTGAGTTTAAAAATTTTTTTATTTTTTAAGTGTGAAAGTGACACCTGCCTATAGATTAATGGATAAGCTAGGGGTGGGTGGGAAGGTTGGGAAATACAAACATACAAACTTCTGTTTGTTACCTGCCTTTCTGACTACCTATTTAAAAGAAATCACACAAACTTCTGTTTGTTACCTGCCTTTCTGACTACCTATTTAAAAGAAAACAGACAAACTTCTGTTTGTTACCTGCCTTTCTGACTACCTATTTAAAAGAAAACACAAAACTTATGTTTGTTGCCTGCCTTTCTGACTACCTATTTAAAACAAAAAACACAAACTTATGTTTGTTGCCTGCCTTTAAGTTTTATCTGCTCATTTTGTGCCAAATTTGAAAGAGAAAGTATACAAGTACTTTCCCTGAGAAATTTGTAATAGGTGCAAAGATCCTGTGGAGTTTTGCTTTTGTGTATGGGTAAGTTTTGCAAGGAAAATAGCACACCACAGACTTAAAATTTATGCAGATAAATCATGGTTTGGCCACAGAAATTACTTTGAAAATTGTCATTTAAATGCACAATATTATGTAATGTTTTTTAAAGGCATAGGATGGCATCCACTCTTAAAGGTGAAATTAAAAGTCCGGCACACACTAAAATCAGGAGATGTGAGCACAAGTTGGGCTCGTGAATGCCCACCAAATTTTAAAAGCCGCCCAGATGCACTTGTATCTCTCACTGCTCACCCATCTCACGCAATTCAGAAAAGGGTCATGATCTGGGTGGGACATGTGCATTTTGGGACGTGGCCAAGAGATGTGGTGCACTCCCAGGTCCACTGCCTCATAAGTTTACTTCTGCTATGCAGGAGGTGTAAGTTATTAAAAAAAAAACAAACCCTGCCTTTTTGGAGGGGTTTAAAGGGTCTGGGGTAACTGGGGAGAGTGCAGGCTATTAAACCAGGGGGGTTTGGAGGACCTAGATCAACACTGGGTAAACTGGTGGAGGAACTGGTGAAACTGGACGCACAGCGATTTTAAAATCCACTGACTTACGGGGTAGAAAGAGGATTTAGATGCCTAGCCATGCTCCCACTTAAAATTAGGCGCATGTGCATGCACTGAGGCTATTTTATAACATGCATGCATATATATGCGCATATGTTATAAAATCTCTGCCTCCCTGGGCATGTGCCAATGTGTGCCCGTGTGCCGCTTTGAAAGCCTCGGTCCCTATACAGCATATGCTGCTATCTAATCGTAATATTTGGTAATCCTACCTCTTTCCTAGTCCTTAACTACATTACTTGTTTCTTCTTCTTTTACTGAATGAAGAGAAGATGCATCAATAGCAATAATGGAGGACAGAACTGAGGCTAGGACCCTTCCCCCCCCTAAGAAACCAATAGGCCATCACTCTGACAGCCCCGCCTCGCCCCTCCTTCCTGCCACCCTTCCGTTATCAGCCAGCACTGCTGGCTGATAACGTCCGTACTGCACTCCCGGTGGCGTCCTTTTTCTGCGGTGCCAGTAGTGCGTGCTGCAGATGTTATTGGCGGTAAAAACCCCGACAGCAGCATTAGAAGCAATACTCTAGCGAAACTGCTGTTAGAGCCATGGAGGACACCACCAGGAGGTGCAGGACAGACAGTGCTAGCTCCCAGGGCAGCCTCAGGAGTTTGAGGGTGGGATGGGGGAGACCGGGGCTCAGAGCCATTCTTGCAATTTTAATTGTTTGTAGACATTGGGGGGGGGGGGGGGGGGGTGATCGGGCCTCATTTTCCTTGGGGTGGCAGGGTCAGGCTGGGACAGCGCACCGGCAGTTTACTTCACCTCGTAAGTAGACGTAAGCATTAAAACAAAACAAAAAAAAAACCCTAATAGGGGTGATTAGAGGTCAGGGAAGAGAGGGGCAAAGGTAGGAAGATTAGGTAGGGGTTTAGGCAAGCTCCCTCTCAGTCCGCTCCTTAATTGAAGGCCTATTCGCATCTTCGCATGTTGATTTAGAAACTTTCCTCCCCCCTCACGCGCGGGTGCCGACCCGCCCGTACATGCACGTGTGGATTTTAAAATCCGGCGTGCATGTGCGCATGGGAACTGTATTTTATAATATGCGTGTGCCGATGCGCCCAGGTTATAAAATGGTTGCGTCCATGTGCACGCACCAGGAACCACGCGCACATGGACATAAGCTCGGACTTTTTAAAATCTACCTTTTAGACTTTCCCTTTTTTGTGCCTTTACAATGTGAATAATAATAATAATAAAAACACTTGTCAAGTGAATTTAGATGTAATTGGTAGTTTAATGTGGGCTTGTAGCTAAGCTAATATTCTTACATCTAACAACATCCATTAAACTCCGAGTCTAAGTAATTTCAGTAGATCGGTTGGAAAGGATCCCACTCTCGTCCCTTTATCACTCTAATAAATAATACATAGTGTTAGAAAGATACAATGGGCTTCATAAGAAGAAAATAATCAATATGGATGCATAAAATAAATTTTTATATTTATATTTTTTTGTTTTATGTTGCAGGACTTTAATCCGAGAGAACTTTCCTGATTCTACGCCTATGGGAAAATATTGTTTTAGAATGAAGACCTGAATCTTTAATCATTATTTTACAAAGCTCCAGACAGGCAAAATGTCAAAATATTAATAACGTGTCTTCCTGACATTTCAAACTCTAATTCTTCATTCTTCAGTATTCAGCTTGGGAAAATGTGTGCATTAGTGTCTATGTGTCTGTTATGGAAAAGAAATTGATAGGCAAATGCTAAATAGTGCATATATGACACATACAATACTTCAGCATTTGGTTAAAAAAGTGAAATGCAACCTGATTTACTAAGACTTTTTCTCCCATTCTGGTGTAATAAGTGAAACGCTACGACAGGCAGTCTATCTAGCCTGAAACCATGGCAATGGCAGTGCTGTAAATTTAATGGCCCAAGCAAACCAACACTCAAAGCCGGTTAAGAGATACACACATAGCAGAAACATCACCGCTACTATATTTGCGATTTGAATATTATTCTGCATATTCTTGAGGTTGGCATTCTCAACGCAACGTAGACTATGAGAGCAGCACCTCAAGGTCCCTCGAGTCTGCCCAACACCCATTCCTCCTGCAGGGCCATAGACTCCAGTTCCACTTTGGTTTTCCCTTACACTCCCTTCTAAGGAATTTTCCACAAGGCAAACGCACGCAACCATTAAACCTTAAACAATTTTGGGGAGCAATTTGATTGCCGACTATTAAAGACCCTGTTGTTTCCACTTGGATCTTGCTTTACGTCCTGTGAGGCAAATAACTAAAGCTGTTGAATTCTTAATAGAAAGGGATGGTAAAGTTTCAAACCCATGCACGGGTGCACATTGGGCACGTGTGCACTAGCACGCACCCAGGGCCCCGGCAATTTTATAACTTGTGTACACATAGGCGTGTAAAATGCTGTAGGCGCATGCCTCTGTGTGTCCAGTTTTAAATGGGAGCATGCCTAGGCCCGTAAAAGCCACGTCTACCGCGTAAATCAGGGAAATTTAAAAGGGGCGTGTTTCATCAGTTCATCCACCGGGTTGCCCAGTCATGAGCTGGGTCCTCCAAAACCCCCTGGTTTAATAGTCTGCACTCTCCTCAGTTACCCCAGACCCTCTAAACTCCTCCAAAACAGCTGTTTATTATTTCTGACTTATGCATGCTCCGTATCAGATGTAAATGTACGAGGCAGGGTACCTGGGCGCATAGGTAGATATGCCTCCATCTCTTGGCCCCGCCTTGGAATGCACATACCCCACCCAAACCAGGCCCAGGCCCTGCCCCTTTTTGAAACTCTGTGAGGTGCCCGCGCCTCTGAGCTTTGAAAATAGGGTGGGCGCGCGTAAGCCCGATTTGTGTGCGCATCCCCTAACTGATGCGCATGCCAGGCTTATAGTGTCTTGCGCCACCAAGCTTGCTTCATTTGGGATGACTCAAGTCTCCTCGAAAGCTCGAGAGCCTCAAGTTCACTTAGCTGCTTTGGGCTCTGCCTCCACAGTTGAGGCTTGAGGAGGTGAAAGGAGAGAGAGAGCCTCCAGGGACCTTTGAATGTCGCGGTCTGATTGACTCAGATCATTGGAATAGCCTGAAATTAGGCCACAGAGGAAGACATGGTCTATGATCTTCAGCCAAGTATTGCCTACTTTATACGTGAGTGACAGTAGCAGTGACAGAGGGAAATGTTAGTGACATGTAAAGGTCTTTGACATCTCAGCTTTGGATTTCCCATGCCAATACTGAAAGTAGTTGCTGGGCATAAAACTGAAGGAGAAGGGCAATGTTAATTTTAACATTTTCAAAGAAAAAGGCTAGGGACGTGCATTTGTTTGAAAGGCAATGGGACAAGCTTAATGACATTTCTTGTCTCGTTGCATTTTTTAAAACTTTCATCCGGTTCTGTTGTAAATATATCTTCATCCATGCCAGCGCTGACAGAAACCCCTTCCAGGTCCCGCTTGTGATCTTGTGCCATATTTTTCTTTCTCCGTGGGGTAGCAGCGATCCCTGGTCACCCCTGCCCTGCCGGAGACTGGTGCATGTCTTAATTCGTTCTGCGCAGAATAGTGCCACGCTGGTGCTATATTGTACTGAATACATCAGCAGTTCGGGGAAGGACTGAATGGGGATTATTGCTGCCCCATGAATAATGAAAACTTTGGCAAGAGGGTTGAAGGGAGTGGGGGTGGGGAGACAGGAAATGGAAGGAAGGCCTGGTGGGGGATTCTCTGAAAGAGCCCTTTTTTTTGCTTTTCTTTTTGTTTGTTTTCATTATTTTTATTTTATTTTATTTATGGGTTCCTTCATTCTTTTAATTTTAAATAAAACACCAAATGAAATAAAAAAAAAAAAAACCCACAAAAGAAAATGAAACAAAAAATGTCTGTACACATCCCGAGGAAAGGGTGGATGAGGAAATATTTTCCACCTTGAACTAAGGCAGAGTCTTCTCTCTATGAGAAATGTGTTTCTCCTTCTTACTTACAAAGGGGGGGGGGGGGGGGGGGGGGGGGGGAAGGGATTTTCAAGAGGTTCAATTGACTAAAATCAGGAGTTAGCCTATTAAACCACTGTTTTTGAACAATTTCCCCCTCTGGCCAGCTAAATCCACCCGCCTGAATGCACAATGTGAGAAAATCTCATGGTTAGATTGAAGGAATGTTATCCACTTACCATAGATTTTCGTTGCTGATCAGCTATTTTATACACCTAAAACTAGACAAATGAACTGAAGGCTTAAATCTAACAGGTCAAATTTTGACCGCCAAGCAGAGATGCGTATTTGTTTATAAGAATGCATAGAATGCAACAAATAAGGCCATAATTAATTTTTTGAAACTGAGAAACCAGGATTCACACTCATGAACTTTCACATTCTATTAAATCTGATTATAACATTTAGCAATATAAATCTGCATGTTTTGACTGTTTCAAAAAATGCCAGTACTGGTACCAGTGTCCTACAGGGGTCTATTACATAACCTCTACACTTCTCTTCTGATATAAACATCTGTCTTGGCCCATTAAAATTAATATGCAAGTGCATAGTGATTCTGACCAGCTGGTTGATAATAATTATTTTGATCATTAATTTTAGCCATATGTCATGTTCTCCAGCTCTTCTATGTGCAAGATGAGCTTGTAGGACTATAATCTGAGTTCTTTAAAAGTGCCTGACCATAGTAACTCTGCTTTGAGGCAACTTTCATGAAGTAAGTACAGTGAATTCATGACTGACACCTTGAGGCCAATATTCAGTTAGGCCGTTTAGTGGATAAGTTATCCGGCTAATGTTAGTCAGATAACATGTCCTGTATATTCAGTGGGATAAATGACCCACTGAATATATCCCTGATTAAAGTTATCTGACTAACTATAGCCAGATAACTTTAAACATAACCACATATTCTTTTGAATATCACCGCTTATATATAAAGTTATTTGGCTATAGTTAGCCGGATAACTTCACACTTATCTGGCTATATTCAAAGGAGCATAGCCAAATAAATTACATTCCTTTTTATTAAAAAAAAAAACGCACTTTGCGGACCTACAGGCCCAAATGTGACCCCTGCCTCCCTCCCACTCAAGTTCCAAAGGCCCACTGGGTCAAACTTGCTGCCCCCTCCACAAAACAGCCCATCTCACTGCTCAAAAAAAATTCTTTGGGGCAGGAGCCCCTCCTCCCTCAGTCCCTGCTTCTACTTACCCTTTTATTTTAAGCATACATTGCGCTGTCTCCAGCCCCCTGCCCTACTGCCTACCCCAACCCTTTCATAGTAGCCGTACTCCCGGATCACGGTAGCCTCCTTCCATGATCCGGCCCTGAGGCTTCCATCGCAGTTGTTTTATCCTTCTGCCATTGCTAGGCTACTATGGTACACAAAGATGAGATTTCTACAATGTACTCTCGCCCTAGCTTGATAGCAACTAGGTAGGGCGTGCATCAAGCTAGGGTGAGAGTACACTGCACAAATCTCATCTGTGTGTTCCTTTCCTCACTCCTTATCACATCAAAGCTTCACTGATGCGTGCTGTGCTTCAAATCTGACAAGTCCAAGATGAGCCCATTATGACATTTTCAGCTTATTCCTTGTGTGTGTGTGCTTGTCTACATTAGAAACCTCTGTGGTGTTTGACATGCTTGGTATGCAGACTGCTCTCAAGAGAGGCCTTAGGTTAGAACAGCAGAGATACCTGAGGTGCAGACCGAGGATCATTAGCAGAGCCATTCACTGTCTAAAAGGTTTGCACATCATCTTTCACACCTCTGTCCAGTGTTATCAGTCTCATAACTGCATGAACAGCAAAACTGAACAGGTTCATCAACCAGCAGCAAGAGAAGAAAAAAAATAGGTCAACTATATAATACCTACCCATGAAATGTTTTATTCCTCCTGCACCCCGAAATAAAATTGTTTTGGGTGTAGGAGGAATATCGGGCTTGTTGAGTTTAAGTCACAACATCATCTCTTGACTTTCTGTGTATAGACACTCCAGTGAGGTTAAAGCCAGCGACGGTAGCTTTCAAATTGGCGTACGTGCGTACATTTACATGCACATGTCAGCCCGCACCCAGGGGTGTGGCCATTTTATAAGATATGTGCAAATATGCATGCATGTTATAAAATAGTTTGGCCAAGTGCGCCAAATCTTAAGTAGGCACGCACATGTGTGCAAACATCCCGATTCTATCGCGTAAGTCGGGGGATTTTAAAAGGAGCGTGCACACATGCCATTCCCAGTTTTACCAGTTCATCCCCAGTTCTCCCAGTTAAGAGACATGTCCTCCAAACCCCGCCCCCCTAGTTTAATAGCCTTCACTCCCCCCAGTTAGCCCCGACCCTTAAAACCCTGCAGATCTGCCGAGTCTTCTTTATTTTAGAACTTACACCTCCTTCATAGCACGTTACACAGCAGGGGACCTTGGGGCACTCTGGGTTGGTTAAGTATTTACTCTCACGTCCTGAAATACCCCTGCCCCTTTTAGAAAACTTTCAAGATCTGCACACTGCAGCATTTACATGCGTTTCTGAGCACTTTTTCAACTTCAGTCGGTGCATGTGAGCCCTACTTACTTACACATCCCCCGACTGATGCGTGTGCTGAGCTTTTAAAATTCACCTCTTAATCTGAAGGATAAGTCTTCCTTGAAATATGAGACCATGCCGGATGTCCACTTATTCCATAAAAGGGAAGGTCCAAAGAAACAAACCGGAAACCAATCCAATGTTGCAAGTAGCAACCAAAGGAAGAAGATCGGTAAACACCAAGGAGTTTATTGATATAAAAAGCCCACTCAGGCCAAGTTTCGCTCTATTTAGAGCTGCTTCAGGGGCTGTTAACCACTGAAAGTGGTGTTTGCAGCAAACATGCAGATAAAATATCCTTAAAATCCAAGTGTTATGTTAAAAAGATCTGATCAAGCAGGGGTTTTTTTTGGAAGCAGGGTTTTTGAAAATAGCCAGAATGGTCCTTACCGATTTCTAGCCCTGAAACTTATGCTTCTGTGAAAGTAGTGTCTTCTGACCACTGCAAGCCAAACAAATATGTAAAGTCCACTTATGCAAGCTTCTTTGAAGATTTCATAAGATAAGTTTTGAGGATTTTGAATCAAGATAAGATTTTTTTGGATTTTAAATTGCAAAGCAAAAACTTTAAAAGCAATTTTCAAAAACTGTTTGTGCCGATGATTAAAATGTGGATAAGGGAGTAAAAAGCTCTTCTTCTAGACTCCAGTTCCTAATATGAAGGCGCACCATGTTGGTTCCAGAAACTTCCTTTGATCTGGCTTTTGTGCAAGCAATAAAGTATTGGGTGTGAAGGGTGGCTTGGATGTAAGCCCTTTGTGCTGTGGCACAGTAGATGTAGCCTCACAGGCGAACCTACAACAGCAGTTGGCAAACATGCCCTGTAGCAGGACAGGCTAGAGCTTCACCTATACCAGCCACCTCCCCCACAGGTTCAGCTCTTGGGTTCTGGTGGTTGGCTGGTCTTAGGTGGGTCCCTAGGGCGATGGCTAGAGCAAGTGTCCAATGGCATGCCATAGGTCAAGACAGGCATCAAGTTTACAGAGTTGGAGACAGGCCAAAGTCAGGACAGGTGGCAGACAAAGGTAGCAAGGGTCAGGTAAGAGGTCAGATCCAGGTAGCAGGCAATCATGGTCAGGTCCAGAAGTCAGGCCAAGAGTGGACGAGGACACACAGAAGACACTGGATGAGACGGGTAGTGCAAGGCAAGGCTGGACAAGGAAGGTTTGATGAGACAAGGCTGGTTGAGGCAAGGCTGGATGAAGAACCTGGAATTCAGGACACAGGAGGCAAGAACTCAAAGGCAACACGTACTGCTAAGGCAGGAGACCTGCTGCTGAAGTGAGGAAGCGCTGCGAGCCCTTTGCTTAAGTACGCCAGCCAAGCCCACAGGGCCTACGTAATGCACACATACGCGCACATGCACGCGAGCCTAAGGGACAGTGGTGGGAGCAGTGGCTGGCAGAATCTTGGGCAGCGTTGGGTGGCAAACAGAGCAGGCAGTTGTGCGCTGACCGAGGAACGGGTCCGGCCATGTCAGGGGCGAGTGAGGCGGCTCGAGGAGCCCTCCTGTGAGTCGGCGACTGTAACACCGGGATTGAGATAGCTTGTCTCTTGTGTGTGTTAAGATTGTGTAGCCTTCCCCCTTTTTTGGATGTTTTCTGTTATGCAGGCAAAAGCGGTTTAGAAAGAAATAAAATGGTACAATAGTACTAAAAATAACTCATTAATCTAATGTATCAATAAACTTATGAATTCAGAAATTACCATAAAACAGTTGAAGGTGAATTTTAAACGCCTGGCAAGCACATTAATTGGAGGGTGCGCAAATGTCGGGGGTCGCGCAAGCCGAGCAGATTTTAAAAGCCAGCCGGATCCGCATGCACCTCCCGCAGCACACACAACTCCAAAGTTTTTAAAAAGGGGAGGGGCGTGGGCGTGGCCTGAGATGTGTGCATAAATACTTGCACGCCCCGGCACACACTGAGGCCCCCCCCCGCTGCCTAACTTTACTTCTGCTATGGAGGAGGTGTGAGTTCAAAGATAAAGAAAAATAGGCAGGTCTGCAGGGTTTTAAGGGTCGGGACTAGCTGGGAGGGGGGGGGGGGGGGAGTGGAGGCTATTAAAGTACGGGGGTTTGGAAGACCTACCCCTTAACTGGGCGAACTGGGGACGAACTGGTTTAACAGGCAATAGCTTTGGTGTGCATCCCTTTTTAAAATACTCGGACTTGTGCGGTAGGAGTGGAATTGGCGTGCACACGCGTGCGCCCACTTAAAATTTAGCACACATGTGCGTGCAGCCAGACTATTTTATAACGTGTGCATATGCAGGTGCTTGTTATAAAACGGTGGTGCCCCTTGCCTGGGGCTGATGTAAACACACAAATGTGTGCTAATTTGAAAGTCGCCATTCCCCCTATGCATAAAAAATGCACCAGTGCATAGAACTGGAAGCAAAACAAAATCTATGCTCACTAGGGAGGCTAAACCACTGCCTGTATTCACGTCCAAAGTGATACACGATGTCAACCTGTCCATGCTGAGCTGCTGGAAAAGCAGAATATAAATTAAATTAAGCTTTACCTATAGGAAACCAAAACAAAAATAAATATTATGATAAGATGACTATCACATGACCCAACTATAAATTTGTACTATTGGCCAGGCCATGTTTCATTCATTAGCGTCTCAATTTTGTATTTACCATTGAAAAGTAAATATTAACATTTTAACTTTAAAAATGATACTGTGTTTGAACTGCAGTTATTGGTATAATTATTCAACAGATGGGGAAGCAATGTCTGTCATTAAATTATTTAGGACAAATTAATCCTGATACAAGGAGTCCATGACGCTAACATCTTGCCTCACTGAGAATTCATTTCCAGACAAATTTTGTTATCCTTCCTGGGTAATGTAAGAATGAAACAGACTGTAGTATTAGGAATACTCGTTTGGTTGTGATTCCTACCAGGCTGACGGAGCGCACTGTTAGCCGGCATTTGGACGCACGTTTTTGACGTGCTAGCTTTACCCCTTATTCAGTAAGGGGTAATAGCGCGTCCAAAACGCGTGTCCAACCCCCTTGAACCTAATAGCGCCCACAACATGCAAATGCATGTTGATGGCCCTATTAGGTATTCCCGCACGATTCAGTAAGTAAAATGTGCAGCCAAGCTGCACATTTTACTTTCAGAAATTAGCGCCTACCAAGAGGTAGGTGCTAATTTCTCTGGGCACTGGAGATATTAAGTCGGCGGTCCCGAAAGTTTAAAAAAGTAAAAAAAAAAAAAAAAAAAAAAATTTGAAATAGGCCCGTGGCTCGCGGGTTGAAAACTAGACGCTCAATTTTGCCGGCGTCCGGTTTCCAAACCCGTGGCTGTCAGCGGGCTCAAGAACCGACACCGGCAAAATTGAGCGTCAGCTGTCAAACCTGCTGACAGCCGCCGCTCCTGTCAGAAAAGAGGCGCTAGGGACGCGCTTTTTACCGCCGGGCCTAATTTACATACATTTATTTACTGTATCGCGCGCACAGGAGAGTGGCCTGTGCGCACGCTGGGAGAGTGCGCGCACAGGCCACTCTCCTGTGCACTCGCCCGCTCTCCTGCGATTTTTACTGTATCGGCCTGTATATTAGGAGCAAGCGATATTGGCACTCAGACATGCATTATGATGTAAGGGAGGACTGAAGGCTGCATGTAGAATGTACCTGCGGATTTCCAAATCAGATTTTAAAATTAGCGGGTACACGCATACCCCTGCAAGTACAAATTCACACATATGGAGGCCTTCTTGGGAGCATAAGTATAAATATGCACGAGGACATTTATACACCTACTTTTGAAAATCTAAAGGATGCACTTTGTTTCCCCACCCCAGCTCTACCCTCAGGAATGCCCCATTCAGTGAAAGTGCTTCTAGACGTCCCTTTACACGGAGGACCCCAGGGTAGTGTTCTAAAAGCCACTATATTTATCTCCATTTAATGTGCATAAAATGCTTTTGATTAACTACCCCATAATATAAGAATATAATATTGGCAGAACAAAATTAAATTGTGATTAAGTTCGGCAAGTGGAGTTGAAAATATCTTGCCAACTAATCCTGCAGTCTTGCACAATACTCTAGAATTGTGTCTTAAACAAAGGGAATAAATGTTGAACCTATCCATTAAAAATAGTTTAAAGAATAACTGATCCTTTTGCAAAGCTACTGCTCTGCATTTATGAATAAAAATTCAGCATATTTCTTTGAATAATATTCCCCAAAAGTAGAAAATGATAGCAAGTTGTTATTTTAATTTTTTGTTTTGACTCTACATTGACAATACTATTTTGCTTCAGAATGAAGAATCTGAGTTTTTTGACAGGAGGAGTTATACCAGTCTATGAAACCAGACTGGTTTTTACATTGCATCAAAAAGCCATTGTCTGACTCGTGCTCCATCATGTGTTAGTATAGGAAACGGGCCCAGCTAATTATACATTTCAGGCAAGCTGCTTTTAAGGCCATTGTTCTCTGCCTGGATCAATTAAAAGTCTCACAAATCTTTCAATTAAAAAAGCAAAACTATTTCAACTCCTTTATGTTATTCAGGGTTTTAAAGAGAGCCTTTTTTTGGGATAAAGGGCATTGTGAAAGTTAGATTTAGATGAAGCTGTGAGTTTTTGCTCATATCTGCTCAACTTACTGGCTAAAAAAACCCCCACTTTGTTTCAATAAAGTTGGTTACCAAACAATTTAAGTACATTATGATTAAACAATTCTTTCAGGACTGAAATGATTGGACCCTGTCTTCCTCTTGCTCGATGATGTCATTTCCTGGAAAACATCAGAGTTTTGCATTTTGATGCAGTCACTATAAAACAGGAATCGAGTTTTACCAGATAAATGTTCACATTTTCGCTTTCACTTATTTTAATGACCGGGCAGAATCATTTTATAACTGTGCGTCTGCGTGAATCTTTTATGCTCAGACTTTACCCTGAAACTTTGAAAATTCGTGCATAAGCGTCTGGGTGCACTCACGGATTAAGGGGTAGATTTTAAAAGGTTGCGCGTGCTACCTGGTGCACTCACATGGATGCCCGATTTTATAACACGCATGTTATAAAATCGGGGGTCGGCGCATGCAAGGGGGTACACAATTGTGCAACCTGTGCTCGCTGATGCCCGCGGCCTTCCCCTGTTCCCTCCCAGGCCACTCCGATTTCGGAGCGGCCTGGGAGGGAACTTCCTAAACCCCTAACCTAGCCTCCCTTCCCCTTCCCCTCCCACCCCCTAGCCCTATCCTAACCCCCCCCGACCTTTATTTTACCTGTTGTGCCTGCCTCCAGGCAGGTGCAAGTTGCGCGACAGCACCCTGCCGGCATGCGATCCTCTGACACAGCGGCAAATGGCCGCTGTGCCGGAGGCCTCTGGCCCCACCCCGCCCCACCCCCTACCCTTTTTCGAAGCCCTGGGACATAGGCCCGGCACGCGTAAGCCGATTTACGTGCGTAGGCTTTTGAAAATCTGCCCTTAAATGTACCAGTCTTTGAAAAGTACCAGAATAATAGCAAGAAACTTCTTTCTTGAGCTCTTGGTTTTAAGCACATACATGGCTTTGAAAATAAGGCCCTAGATGTGCTGTTTGCCAGTGTAATGGTAAAAATAATAATAATAATAATCTGTAAGGCTGTATAGGCTTCACTATAGGTTAACTGAGGATATTTCCAGCAGGGAGGTGTGAGTTAAGGGAGTGATTTAAAGGATGATCCTTCTTCCAAAGGGGATGAGATCTGAAGGTTTTTATAAGATGGCTCCCATGAAAAGTTTTGAGTTTCTGTCTTGGAGCTAGCTTCTGAAGAGCTCAGAGCTCGGGTGCAATGAGATTTTTCATTTTGCCGATCTCCTGGAGAGAGCATCATTTCTCTGGTGAGGACTCAGTCCAGTTAGAAGCAGTGGGACACTTTCCCCATGGGGAACACATTCCTTCTGGGGCAAAGAGGGAAGACGTATCCCATTTTTTCCCGTCTAGGCCTGAAGGAAAAGAGAGGCTGAGAGAGAAATCCTTTTTCCATTGCTGTGATTTAAGATAAGAGAATAATTACTTGAGTCTTTTGGGACTGTTTGCTGCTTTTTCTTGCCTTTCTACTGGACTTTAAAATTGGATGCTTTTTTTTTTTTTCCCCTCTCTCATT